>NC_080192.1:57263982-57414686 GCF_030028045.1 Hippopotamus amphibius kiboko | reverse complement strand
GTGACACACAAATGGCTTGTGCTTGATGTGATATGACTCTCATGTGTGATGACAGGTATGATGTGATGCTCTGTAAAGCAAGTGACAATGTGAGGTGACACACAAGTTGATTGGAACTGATCTGATGTGACACACACATGTGTGATATGAGAGGTATGATGTGACACCCCTGCATGGCATGTGACTTATATGAGGTGACAATCACTCTCTGGGTGTGACACATGTCAGGAGACACTCTCATGCGTGTTGAGACAGATGTGATATGACAATCACAGGTGCAATGCGACACATATGATGGGGCATTTGCATGTTAAGATACATGTGGGATGACAACCACAGAAGCGTTGTGACAGTTGTGATGTGACAGTCATAAATGGCTTGGGACAAATGAGTGGTGACAATCGTATGCTGATTGTGACCTTCTGAGTTGACATGCATGTGGGTTGTGATGGACATGATGTGACATGCACATGTGAAGTGACAGGTATGCTGTAATGCTTCTGGAAGTCTTCTGACAAATTGAGGTCACAATAACACTCTGAGTGTGACAGGTATCAGGTGACAATGCCACATGTGTTGAGACAGAAATGATATGAGAGCCACAGGCATGATGTGATAGCTATGATGTGACACTTGCCTGTTAAGACACATGGTGAGGTAACAATCACATGAGTGTTGTGACAGTTGTGATGTGACACACATAAGCAATGTGTGACAGGTGTGTGATGACAACCACATGCTGGTTGTGACCATGTGAGGTGACACAAGTGGGTTGTACCTGATGAGATATGACACTCTCACATGTGATGCGACAGATATGATGTGACACTCTGGAAGGCATTTGACACATGTGATGTGACACTCACACTCAGGGTATGACAGATGTCAGATGACACACCCACATGGGCTGAGACAGAAGTGACGTGATAATCATAAGTGTGATGGGATAGATACGATATAATGCTTTCATGTTATGACACATGTGAGGTAACGGCCACATGGGTGTGGTGACAGTTGTGATATGACACTGATAAGAGGCTTGTGACAGATGTGTGGTGACAATCATATGCCAGTGGTGAACACATGAGGTGACAAATGGGTGGTGATGGATGTGACGTGACAGTCCCATATGTGATGTGACAGGGAAACATGACACTTTGTAAGGCACCTGACAAATGGGAGGTGACAAACACACTCTGGGTGTGACAGATGCCAGGTGACACTGCCACATGTGTTGAGACAGAAATGATGCGAGAGTCACAGGCACGATGTGACAGATATGATGTGACACGTGCATTCTGACATAGGAGAAGTGACAGTCACATGGGTGTTATAACAGTTTTGATGTAACACACAGAAGTATGTGTGACAGATGTGTGGTGACAATCATATGCCAATTGTGACAATGGGAGGTGACACACAACTGGGTTGGATCTGATGTGATGTGACAATCACATGTGCAATGTGACAGGTATGATGTGACAGTTGTGCGTGAAGACACATGTGAGGTGACAGTCACTTGAGCATTGTGACAGTTGTGATGTGAGACTCATAAGTGGCTTGTGACCAGTGTGTGGTGACAATCATATGCAGATTGTGACCATCTGAGATCACATACATATGGGTTTTGACTGATGTGATGTGACCTGCACATGTCAGATGTGACAGGGATGATGTGACACTCCCAGAAGACGTGTGACAAGTGTGAGGTGACAATCACACTGTGGGTGTGACAGATATCAGGTGACACTGCCACGTGTGTTGAGACAGAAATGATGTGATGATCACAGGCATGATATGAGAGATATGATGTGACACTTGCATATTATAACACAGATGAGGTGACCATCACATGGGCATTGTAACAGATTTGACGTGACCCACATAAGCATGTGTGACAGATGTGTGGTGACAATAACATGTGGGTTGTGACCATGTGAGGTGACACACAAGTGGGTTGTGCCTCATGTGATATTTCACTCCCATGTGTAATGTGACAGATATGATGTGACACTCCATAACACATGTGACAAATGTGAGGTGACAATCACACTCGAGGTGTGACATATGTCAGGTGACACTGCCACATGTGTTGAAGTAGAAATGGTGTGACCAATAACAGGCACAATGTGACTGACATTTTTGGATAATTGCATGTTATGACACACATGAGGTGACAATCACTCAGGCATTATGACAGGTGTGATGTGACAATCATAAGAGGCTTGTGACAGATGTGTGGTGACAATCACATGCCAATTGTGACAGGGTGAGCTGATACACACGTGGGTTGTGCCTGAAGTTATGTGACATTCTCATGTGTAATGACATATACTGTGTGATACTCTGTAATGCATGTGACAAATGTGAGGTGACAATCACAGTCTTGGTGTGACAGATGTCATGTGACACTGCCATGTGTGTTGAGACAGAAATGGCATGACAGTCACAGGCTCAATGTGACAGATATGATGTGACAGTTGTGCATGATGACACAGAGGAGGTGACAATCACAAGGGCACAGTGACAGCAGTGATGTGACCCACATAAGCAGTGTGTGAGAAAACCCACATGCTGGTTGTGACTATGTGAGATGACACACAAGGGGCTTGTGCCTGATGTGATATGACACTGTCATGTGTGATGACAGATATGATGTGGCACTCCATAAAGCACATGACAAATGTGAGGTGACAATCACACTCTTGGTGTGACAGATGTCATGTGACACTGACATGTGTGTTGAGACAAATAGGTGACAGCCACAGGCATGATGTGACAGATATGTGACACTTGCCTGTTATGACACAGATGTGGTGACCATCACATGGGCATGGTGACAGTTTGGATGTGACACACATAAGTGGTGTGTGACAGCTGTGTGGTGTCAACCACTTGCTGGTTGTGACCATGTGAGGTGACACACAAGTGGGTTGTGCCTGATGTGCTATGACACACTCATGTGATGGGACACATATGACATGACACTCCAGAAGTCATGTGACACATGTGATGTGCTAATCACACTCTTGTTGAGACAGATGTCAGGTAACACTGCCATGTGTGTCGAGACAGAAATAGTGTGACCCTAACAGGCACAATGGGACTGAAATGTTGTGACACTTGCACATTATGACACCCATGAGGTGACAATCACACAGGCATTGGGACAGGTGTGATGTGACAATCATGAGTCTTGTGACAGATGTGTGGTGACATTGACATGCCAATTGTGACCATGTGAGGTGACACACAAGTGAATTTGGAACTGTTACGATGTGACACACGCATGTGCAATGTGACTGGTGTGATGTGACACTCCTGGGAGGCATGTGACTAATATGAGGGGACAATCACACTCTGTGTGTCACAGGAGTCAGGTGACACTCTCAAGTGTGTTGAGACCCATGTGATGTGACAATCACATGTGCAATGACACAGGTATGATGTGACCCTTGGGCATTAAGACACATGAGGTGACAAATACATGAACATTGTGACAGTTGTGATGTGACCGTCATAAGCAGCTTGTGACAGATGTGCGGTGACAATCACATGCCAGTTGTGACCATGTGAGGTGACACACAAGTGGGCTGTGCCTGATGTGATATGACACTCTCATGTGTGATGACAGATAGGATGTGTCACTCTGTAAAGCATGTGCCAAATGTGAGGTAACACACTATGGGTGTAACAGATGTCAGATGACACTGCCACATTTGTTGAGGCAGAAATGCTGTGACAATAACAGACATGATGTGACTGATATGTTATGGCACTTGCGTGTTACAACACAGGTGATGTGACAATCACATGGGCCTTGTAACAGTTTTGATGTGACACACATAAGCATGTGTGACACATGTGTGGTGATCACGTGAGGTGACACACAAATGGCTTGTGCTTGATGTGATATGACTCTCATGTGTGATGACAGGTATGATGCGATGCTCTGTAAAGCAAGTGACAATGTGAGGTGACACACAAGTTGATTGGAACTGATCTGATGTGACACACACATGTGTGATATGAGAGGTATGATGTGACACCCCTGCATGGCATGTGACTTATATGAGGTGACAATCACTCTCTGGGTGTGACACATGTCAGGAGACACTCTCATGCGTGTTGAGACAGATGTGATATGACAATCACAGGTGCAATGCGACACATATGATGGGGCATTTGCATGTTAAGATACATGTGGGATGACAACCACAGAAGCGTTGTGACAGTTGTGATGTGACAGTCATAAATGGCTTGGGACAAATGAGTGGTGACAATCGTATGCTGATTGTGACCTTCTGAGTTGACATGCATGTGGGTTGTGATGGACATGATGTGACATGCACATGTGAAGTGACAGGTATGCTGTAATGCTTCTGGAAGTCTTCTGACAAATTGAGGTCACAATACCACTCTGAGTGTGACAGGTATCAGGTGACAATGCCACATGTGTTGAGACAGAAATGATATGAGAGCCACAGGCATGATGTGATAGCTATGATGTGACACTTGCCTGTTAAGACACATGGTGAGGTAACAATCACATGAGTGTTGTGACAGTTGTGATGTGACACACATAAGCAATGTGTGACAGGTGTGTGATGACAACCACATGCTGGTTGTGACCATGTGAGGTGACACAAGTGGGTTGTACCTGATGAGATATGACACTCTCACATGTGATGCGACAGATATGATGTGACACTCTGGAAGGCATTTGACACATGTGATGTGACACTCACACTCAGGGTATGACAGATGTCAGATGACACACCCACATGGGCTGAGACAGAAGTGACGTGATAATCATAAGTGTGATGGGATAGATACGATATAATGCTTTCATGTTATGACACATGTGAGGTAACGGCCACATGGGTGTGGTGACAGTTGTGATATGACACTGATAAGAGGCTTGTGACAGATGTGTGGTGACAATCATATGCCAGTGGTGAACACATGAGGTGACAAATGGGTGGTGATGGATGTGACGTGACAGTCCCATATGTGATGTGACAGGGAAACATGACACTTTGTAAGGCACCTGACAAATGGGAGGTGACAAACACACTCTGGGTGTGACAGATGCCAGGTGACACTGCCACATGTGTTGAGACAGAAATGATGCGAGAGTCACAGGCACGATGTGACAGATATGATGTGACACGTGCATTCTGACATAGGAGAAGTGACAGTCACATGGGTGTTATAACAGTTTTGATGTAACACACAGAAGTATGTGTGACAGATGTGTGGTGACAATCATATGCCAATTGTGACAATGGGAGGTGACACACAACTGGGTTGGATCTGATGTGATGTGACAATCACATGTGCAATGTGACAGGTATGATGTGACAGTTGTGCGTGAAGACACATGTGAGGTGACAGTCACTTGAGCATTGTGACAGTTGTGATGTGAGACTCATAAGTGGCTTGTGACCAGTGTGTGGTGACAATCATATGCAGATTGTGACCATCTGAGATCACATACATATGGGTTTTGACTGATGTGATGTGACATGCACATGTCAGATGTGACAGGGATGATGTGACACTCCCAGAAGACGTGTGACAAGTGTGAGGTGACAATCACACTGTGGGTGTGACAGATATCAGGTGACACTGCCACGTGTGTTGAGACAGAAATGATGTGATGATCACAGGCATGATATGAGAGATATGATGTGACACTTGCATATTATAACACAGATGAGGTGACAATCACATGGGCATTGTAACAGATTTGACGTGACCCACATAAGCATGTGTGACAGATGTGTGGTGACAATAACATGTGGGTTGTGACCATGTGAGGTGACACACAAGTGGGTTGTGCCTCATGTGATATTTCACTCCCATGTGTAATGTGACAGATATGATGTGACACTCCATAACACATGTGACAAATGTGAGGTGACAATCACACTCGAGGTGTGACATATGTCAGGTGACACTGCCACATGTGTTGAAGTAGAAGTGGTGTGACCAATAACAGGCACAATGTGACTGACATTTTTGGATAATTGCATGTTATGACACACATGAGGTGACAATCACTCAGGCATTATGACAGGTGTGATGTGACAATCATAAGAGGCTTGTGACAGATGTGTGGTGACAATCACATGCCAATTGTGACAGGGTGAGCTGATACACACCTGGGTTGTGCCTGAAGTTATGTGACATTCTCATGTGTAATGACATATACTGTGTGATACTCTGTAATGCATGTGACAAATGTGAGGTGACAATCACAGTCTTGGTGTGACAGATGTCATGTGACACTGCCATGTGTGTTGAGACAGAAATGGCATGACAGTCACAGGCTCAATGTGACAGATATGATGTGACAGTTGTGCATGATGACACAGAGGAGGTGACAATCACAAGGGCACAGTGACAGCAGTGATGTGACCCACAGAAGCAGTGTGTGTGAAAACCCACATGCTGGTTGTGACTATGTGAGATGACACACAAGGGGCTTGTGCCTGATGTGATATGACACTGTCATGTGTGATGACAGATATGATGTGACACTCCATAAAGCACATGACAAATGTGAGGTGACAATCACACTCTTGGTGTGACAGATGTCATGTGACACTGACATGTGTGTTGAGACAAATAGGTGACAGCCACAGGCATGATGTGACAGATATGTGACACTTGCCTGTTATGACACAGATGAGGTGACAATCACATGGGCATGGTGACAGTTTGGATGTGACACACATAAGTGGTGTGTGACAGCTGTGTGGTGTCAACCACTTGCTGGTTGTGACCATGTGAGGTGACACACAAGTGGGTTGTGCCTGATGTGCTATGACACACTCATGTGATGGGACACATATGACATGACACTCCAGAAGTCATGTGACAAATGTGATGTGCTAATCACACTCTTGTTGAGACAGATGTCAGGTAACACTGCCATGTGTGTCGAGACAGAAATAGTGTGACCCTAACAGGCACAATGGGACTGAAATGTTGTGACACTTGCACATTATGACACCCATGAGGTGACAATCACACAGGCATTGGGACAGGTGTGATGTGACAATCATGAGTCTTGTGACCGATGTGTGGTGACATTGACATGCCAATTGTGACAATGTGGGGTGACACACAAGTGAATTTGGAACTGTTGTGATGTGACACACGCATGTGCAATGTGACTGGTGTGATGTGACACTCCTGGGAGGCATGTGACTAATATGAGGGGACAATCACACTCTGTGTGTCACAGGAGTCAGGTGACACTCTCAAGTGTGTTGAGACCCATGTGATGTGACAATCACATGTGCAATGACACAGGTATGATGTGACCCTTGGGCATTAAGACACATGAGGTGACAAATACATGAACATTGTGACAGTTGTGATGTGACCATCATAAGCAGCTTGTGACAGATGTGCGGTGACAATCACATGCCAGTTGTGACCATGTGAGGTGACACACAAGTGGGCTGTGCCTGATGTGATATGACACTCTCATGTGTGATGACAGATAGGATGTGTCACTCTGTAAAGCATGTGCCAAATGTGAGGTAACACACTATGGGTGTAACAGATGTCAGATGACACTGCCACATTTGTTGAGGCAGAAATGCTGTGACAATAACAGACATGATGTGACTGATATGTTATGGCACTTGCGTGTTACAACACAGGTGATGTGACAATCACATGGGCCTTGTAACAGTTTTGATGTGACACACATAAGCATGTGTGACACATGTGTGGTGATCACGTGAGGTGACACACAAATGGCTTGTGCTTGATGTGATATGACTCTCATGTGTGATGACAGGTATGATGCGATGCTCTGTAAAGCAAGTGACAATGTGAGGTGACACACAAGTTGATTGGAACTGATCTGATGTGACACACACATGTGTGATATGAGAGGTATGATGTGACACCCCTGCATGGCATGTGACTTATATGAGGTGACACTCACTCTCTGGGTGTGACACATGTCAGGAGACACTCTCATGCATGTTGAGACAGATGTGATATGACAATCACAGGTGCAATGCGACACATATGATGGGGCATTTGCATGTTAAGATACATGTGGGATGACAACCACAGAAGCGTTGTGACAGTTGTGATGTGACAATCATAAATGGCTTGGGACAAATGAGTGGTGACAATCGTATGCTGATTGTGACCTTCTGAGTTGACATGCATGTGGGTTGTGATGGACATGATGTGACATGCACATGTGAAGTGACAGGTATGCTGTAATGCTTCTGGAAGTCTTCTGACAAATTGAGGTCACAATAACACTCTGAGTGTGACAGGCATCAGGTGACAATGCCACATGTGTTGAGACAGAAATGATATGAGAGCCACAGGCATGATGTGATAGCTATGATGTGACACTTGCCTCTTAAGACACATGGTGAGGTAACAATCACATGAGTGTTGTGACAGTTGTGATGTGACACACATAAGCAATGTGTGACAGGTGTGTGATGACAACCACATGCTGGTTGTGACCATGTGAGGTGACACAAGTGGGTTGTACCTGATGAGATATGACACTCTCACATGTGATGCGACAGATATGATGTGACACTCTGGAAGGCATTTGACACATGTGATGTGACACTCACACTCAGGGTATGACAGATGTCAGATGACACACCCACATGGGCTGAGACAGAAGTGACGTGATAATCATAAGTGTGATGGGATAGATACGATATAATGCTTTCATGTTATGACACATGTGAGGTAACGGCCACATGGGTGTGGTGACAGTTGTGATATGACACTGATAAGAGGCTTGTGACAGATGTGTGGTGACAATCATATGCCAGTGGTGAACACATGAGGTGACAAATGGGTGGTGATGGATGTGACGTGACAGTCCCATATGTGATGTGACAGGGAAACATGACACTTTGTAAGGCACCTGACAAATGGGAGGTGACAAACACACTCTGGGTGTGACAGATGCCAGGTGACACTGCCACATGTGTTGAGACAGAAATGATGCGAGAGTCACAGGCACGATGTGACAGATATGATGTGACACGTGCATTCTGACATAGGAGAAGTGACAGTCACATGGGTGTTATAACAGTTTTGATGTAACACACAGAAGTATGTGTGACAGATGTGTGGTGACAATCATATGCCAATTGTGACAATGGGAGGTGACACACAACTGGGTTGGATCTGATGTGATGTGACAATCACATGTGCAATGTGACAGGTATGATGTGACAGTTGTGCGTGAAGACACATGTGAGGTGACAGTCACTTGAGCATTGTGACAGTTGTGATGTGAGACTCATAAGTGGCTTGTGACCAGTGTGTGGTGACAATCATATGCAGATTGTGACCATCTGAGATCACATACATATGGGTTTTGACTGATGTGATGTGACATGCACATGTCAGATGTGACAGGGATGATGTGACACTCCCAGAAGACGTGTGACAAGTGTGAGGTGACAATCACACTGTGGGTGTGACAGATATCAGGTGACACTGCCATGTGTGTTGAGACAGAAATGATGTGATGATCACAGGCATGATATGAGAGATATGATGTGACACTTGCATATTATAACACAGATGAGGTGACAATCACATGGGCATTGTAACAGATTTGACGTGACCCACATAAGCATGTGTGACAGATGTGTGGTGACAATAACATGTGGGTTGTGACCATGTGAGGTGACACACAAGTGGGTTGTGCCTCATGTGATATTTCACTCCCATGTGTAATGTGACAGATATGATGTGACACTCCATAACACATGTGACAAATGTGAGGTGACAATCACACTCGAGGTGTGACATATGTCAGGTGACACTGCCACATGTGTTGAAGTAGAAATGGTGTGACCAATAACAGGCACAATGTGACTGACATTTTTGGATAATTGCATGTTATGACACACATGAGGTGACAATCACTCAGGCATTATGACAGGTGTGATGTGACAATCATAAGAGGCTTGTGACAGATGTGTGGTGACAATCACATGCCAATTGTGACAGGGTGAGCTGATACACACGTGGGTTGTGCCTGAAGTTATGTGACATTCTCATGTGTAATGACATATACTGTGTGATACTCTGTAATGCATGTGACAAATGTGAGGTGACAATCACAGTCTTGGTGTGACAGATGTCATGTGACACTGCCATGTGTGTTGAGACAGAAATGGCATGACAGTCACAGGCTCAATGTGACAGATATGATGTGACAGTTGTGCATGATGACACAGAGGAGGTGACAATCACAAGGGCACAGTGACAGCAGTGATGTGACCCACAGAAGCAGTGTGTGAGAAAACCCACATGCTGGTTGTGACTATGTGAGATGACACACAAGGGGCTTGTGCCTGATGTGATATGACACTGTCATGTGTGATGACAGATATGATGTGGCACTCCATAAAGCACATGACAAATGTGAGGTGACAATCACACTCTTGGTGTGACAGATGTCATGTGACACTGACATGTGTGTTGAGACAAATAGGTGACAGCCACAGGCATGATGTGACAGATATGTGACACTTGCCTGTTATGACACAGATGTGGTGACCATCACATGGGCATGGTGACAGTTTGGATGGGACACACATAAGTGGTGTGTGACAGCTGTGTGGTGTCAACCACTTGCTGGTTGTGACCATGTGAGGTGACACACAAGTGGGTTGTGCCTGATGTGCTATGACACACTCATGTGATGGGACACATATGACATGACACTCCAGAAGTCATGTGACACATGTGATGTGCTAATCACACTCTTGTTGAGACAGATGTCAGGTAACACTGCCATGTGTGTCGAGACAGAAATAGTGTGACCCTAACAGGCACAATGGGACTGAAATGTTGTGACACTTGCACATTATGACACCCATGAGGTGACAATCACACAGGCATTGGGACAGGTGTAATGTGACAATCATGAGTCTTGTGACCGATGTGTGGTGACATTGACATGCCAATTGTGACCATGTGGGGTGACACACAAGTGAATTTGGAACTGTTGTGATGTGACACACGCATGTGCAATGTGACTGGTGTGATGTGACACTCCTGGGAGGCATGTGACTAATATGAGGGGACAATCACACTCTGTGTGTCACAGGAGTCAGGTGACACTCTCAAGTGTGTTGAGACCCATGTGATGTGACAATCACATGTGCAATGACACAGGTATGATGTGACCCTTGGGCATTAAGACACATGAGGTGACAAATACATGAACATTGTGACAGTTGTGATGTGACCGTCATAAGCAGCTTGTGACAGATGTGCGGTGACAATCACATGCCAGTTGTGACCATGTGAGGTGACACACAAGTGGGCTGTGCCTGATGTGATATGACACTCTCATGTGTGATGACAGATAGGATGTGTCACTCTGTAAAGCATGTGCCAAATGTGAGGTAACACACTATGGGTGTAACAGATGTCAGATGACACTGCCACATTTGTTGAGGCAGAAATGCTGTGACAATAACAGACATGATGTGACTGATATGTTATGGCACTTGCGTGTTACAACACAGGTGATGTGACAATCACATGGGCCTTGTAACAGTTTTGATGTGACACACATAAGCATGTGTGACACATGTGTGGTGATCACGTGAGGTGACACACAAATGGCTTGTGCTTGATGTGATATGACTCTCATGTGTGATGACAGGTATGATGCGATGCTCTGTAAAGCAAGTGACAATGTGAGGTGACACACAAGTTGATTGGAACTGATCTGATGTGACACACACATGTGTGATATGAGAGGTATGATGTGACACCCCTGCATGGCATGTGACTTATATGAGGTGACAATCACTCTCTGGGTGTGACACATGTCAGGAGACACTCTCATGCGTGTTGAGACAGATGTGATATGACAATCACAGGTGCAATGCGACACATATGATGGGGCATTTGCATGTTAAGATACATGTGGGATGACAACCACAGAAGCGTTGTGACAGTTGTGATGTGACAATCATAAATGGCTTGGGACAAATGAGTGGTGACAATCGTATGCTGATTGTGACCTTCTGAGTTGACATGCATGTGGGTTGTGATGGACATGATGTGACATGCACATGTGAAGTGACAGGTATGCTGTAATGCTTCTGGAAGTCTTCTGACAAATTGAGGTCACAATAACACTCTGAGTGTGACAGGTATCAGGTGACAATGCCACATGTGTTGAGACAGAAATGATATGAGAGCCACAGGCATGATGTGATAGCTATGATGTGACACTTGCCTGTTAAGACACATGGTGAGGTAACAATCACATGAGTGTTGTGACAGTTGTGATGTGACACACATAAGCAATGTGTGACAGGTGTGTGATGACAACCACATGCTGGTTGTGACCATGTGAGGTGACACAAGTGGGTTGTACCTGATGAGATATGACACTCTCACATGTGATGCGACAGATATGATGTGACACTCTGGAAGGCATTTGACACATGTGATGTGACACTCACACTCAGGGTATGACAGATGTCAGATGACACACCCACATGGGCTGAGACAGAAGTGACGTGATAATCATAAGTGTGATGGGATAGATACGATATAATGCTTTCATGTTATGACACATGTGAGGTAACGGCCACATGGGTGTGGTGACAGTTGTGATATGACACTGATAAGAGGCTTGTGACAGATGTGTGGTGACAATCATATGCCAGTGGTGAACACATGAGGTGACAAATGGGTGGTGATGGATGTGACGTGACAGTCCCATATGTGATGTGACAGGGAAACATGACACTTTGTAAGGCACCTGACAAATGGGAGGTGACAAACACACTCTGGGTGTGACAGATGCCAGGTGACACTGCCACATGTGTTGAGACAGAAATGATGCGAGAGTCACAGGCACGATGTGACAGATATGATGTGACACGTGCATTCTGACATAGGAGAGGTGACAGTCACATGGGTGTTATAACAGTTTTGATGTAACACACAGAAGTATGTGTGACAGATGTGTGGTGACAATCATATGCCAATTGTGACAATGGGAGGTGACACACAACTGGGTTGGATCTGATGTGATGTGACAATCACATGTGCAATGTGACAGGTATGATGTGACAGTTGTGCGTGAAGACACATGTGAGGTGACAGTCACTTGAGCATTGTGACAGTTGTGATGTGAGACTCATAAGTGGCTTGTGACCAGTGTGTGGTGACAATCATATGCAGATTGTGACCATCTGAGATCACATACATATGGGTTTTGACTGATGTGATGTGACATGCACATGTCAGATGTGACAGGGATGATGTGACACTCCCAGAAGACGTGTGACAAGTGTGAGGTGACAATCACACTGTGGGTGTGACAGATATCAGGTGACACTGCCATGTGTGTTGAGACAGAAATGATGTGATGATCACAGGCATGATATGAGAGATATGATGTGACACTTGCATATTATAACACAGATGAGGTGACAATCACATGGGCATTGTAACAGATTTGACGTGACCCACATAAGCATGTGTGACAGATGTGTGGTGACAATAACATGTGGGTTGTGACCATGTGAGGTGACACACAAGTGGGTTGTGCCTCATGTGATATTTCACTCCCATGTGTAATGTGACAGATATGATGTGACACTCCATAACACATGTGACAAATGTGAGGTGACAATCACACTCGAGGTGTGACATATGTCAGGTGACACTGCCACATGTGTTGAAGTAGAAATGGTGTGACCAATAACAGGCACAATGTGACTGACATTTTTGGATAATTGCATGTTATGACACACATGAGGTGACAATCACTCAGGCATTATGACAGGTGTGATGTGACAATCATAAGAGGCTTGTGACAGATGTGTGGTGACAATCACATGCCAATTGTGACAGGGTGAGCTGATACACACCTGGGTTGTGCCTGAAGTTATGTGACATTCTCATGTGTAATGACATATACTGTGTGATACTCTGTAATGCATGTGACAAATGTGAGGTGACAATCACAGTCTTGGTGTGACAGATGTCATGTGACACTGCCATGTGTGTTGAGACAGAAATGGCATGACAGTCACAGGCTCAATGTGACAGATATGATGTGACAGTTGTGCATGATGACACAGAGGAGGTGACAATCACAAGGGCACAGTGACAGCAGTGATGTGACCCACAGAAGCAGTGTGTGTGAAAACCCACATGCTGGTTGTGACTATGTGAGATGACACACAAGGGGCTTGTGCCTGATGTGATATGACACTGTCATGTGTGATGACAGATATGATGTGACACTCCATAAAGCACATGACAAATGTGAGGTGACAATCACACTCTTGGTGTGACAGATGTCATGTGACACTGACATGTGTGTTGAGACAAATAGGTGACAGCCACAGGCATGATGTGACAGATATGTGACACTTGCCTGTTATGACACAGATGAGGTGACAATCACATGGGCATGGTGACAGTTTGGATGTGACACACATAAGTGGTGTGTGACAGCTGTGTGGTGTCAACCACTTGCTGGTTGTGACCATGTGAGGTGACACACAAGTGGGTTGTGCCTGATGTGCTATGACACACTCATGTGATGGGACACATATGACATGACACTCCAGAAGTCATGTGACAAATGTGATGTGCTAATCACACTCTTGTTGAGACAGATGTCAGGTAACACTGCCATGTGTGTCGAGACAGAAATAGTGTGACCCTAACAGGCACAATGGGACTGAAATGTTGTGACACTTGCACATTATGACACCCATGAGGTGACAATCACACAGGCATTGGGACAGGTGTAATGTGACAATCATGAGTCTTGTGACCGATGTGTGGTGACATTGACATGCCAATTGTGACCATGTGGGGTGACACACAAGTGAATTTGGAACTGTTGTGATGTGACACACGCATGTGCAATGTGACTGGTGTGATGTGACACTCCTGGGAGGCATGTGACTAATATGAGGGGACAATCACACTCTGTGTGTCACAGGAGTCAGGTGACACTCTCAAGTGTGTTGAGACCCATGTGATGTGACAATCACATGTGCAATGACACAGGTATGATGTGACCCTTGGGCATTAAGACACATGAGGTGACAAATACATGAACATTGTGACAGTTGTGATGTGACCGTCATAAGCAGCTTGTGACAGATGTGCGGTGACAATCACATGCCAGTTGTGACCATGTGAGGTGACACACAAGTGGGCTGTGCCTGATGTGATATGACACTCTCATGTGTGATGACAGATAGGATGTGTCACTCTGTAAAGCATGTGCCAAATGTGAGGTAACACACTATGGGTGTAACAGATGTCAGATGACACTGCCACATTTGTTGAGGCAGAAATGCTGTGACAATAACAGACATGATGTGACTGATATGTTATGGCACTTGCGTGTTACAACACAGGTGATGTGACAATCACATGGGCCTTGTAACAGTTTTGATGTGACACACATAAGCATGTGTGACACATGTGTGGTGATCACGTGAGGTGACACACAAATGGCTTGTGCTTGATGTGATATGACTCTCATGTGTGATGACAGGTATGATGCGATGCTCTGTAAAGCAAGTGACAATGTGAGGTGACACACAAGTTGATTGGAACTGATCTGATGTGACACACACATGTGTGATATGAGAGGTATGATGTGACACCCCTGCATGGCATGTGACTTATATGAGGTGACAATCACTCTCTGGGTGTGACACATGTCAGGAGACACTCTCATGCGTGTTGAGACAGATGTGATATGACAATCACAGGTGCAATGCGACACATATGATGGGGCATTTGCATGTTAAGATACATGTGGGATGACAACCACAGAAGCGTTGTGACAGTTGTGATGTGACAATCATAAATGGCTTGGGACAAATGAGTGGTGACAATCGTATGCTGATTGTGACCTTCTGAGTTGACATGCATGTGGGTTGTGATGGACATGATGTGACATGCACATGTGAAGTGACAGGTATGCTGTAATGCTTCTGGAAGTCTTCTGACAAATTGAGGTCACAATAACACTCTGAGTGTGACAGGTATCAGGTGACAATGCCACATGTGTTGAGACAGAAATGATATGAGAGCCACAGGCATGATGTGATAGCTATGATGTGACACTTGCCTCTTAAGACACATGGTGAGGTAACAATCACATGAGTGTTGTGACAGTTGTGATGTGACACACATAAGCAATGTGTGACAGGTGTGTGATGACAACCACATGCTGGTTGTGACCATGTGAGGTGACACAAGTGGGTTGTACCTGATGAGATATGACACTCTCACATGTGATGCAACAGATATGATGTGACACTCTGGAAGGCATTTGACACATGTGATGTGACACTCACACTCAGGGTATGACAGATGTCAGATGACACACCCACATGGGCTGAGACAGAAGTGACGTGATAATCATAAGTGTGATGGGATAGATACGATATAATGCTTTCATGTTATGACACATGTGAGGTAACGGCCACATGGGTGTGGTGACAGTTGTGATATGACACTGATAAGAGGCTTGTGACAGATGTGTGGTGACAATCATATGCCAGTGGTGAACACATGAGGTGACAAATGGGTGGTGATGGATGTGACGTGACAGTCCCATATGTGATGTGACAGGGAAACATGACACTTTGTAAGGCACCTGACAAATGGGAGGTGACAAACACACTCTGGGTGTGACAGATGCCAGGTGACACTGCCACATGTGTTGAGACAGAAATGATGCGAGAGTCACAGGCACGATGTGACAGATATGATGTGACACGTGCATTCTGACATAGGAGAAGTGACAGTCACATGGGTGTTATAACAGTTTTGATGTAACACACAGAAGTATGTGTGACAGATGTGTGGTGACAATCATATGCCAATTGTGACAATGGGAGGTGACACACAACTGGGTTGGATCTGATGTGATGTGACAATCACATGTGCAATGTGACAGGTATGATGTGACAGTTGTGCGTGAAGACACATGTGAGGTGACAGTCACTTGAGCATTGTGACAGTTGTGATGTGAGACTCATAAGTGGCTTGTGACCAGTGTGTGGTGACAATCATATGCAGATTGTGACCATCTGAGATCACATACATATGGGTTTTGACTGATGTGATGTGACATGCACATGTCAGATGTGACAGGGATGATGTGACACTCCCAGAAGACGTGTGACAAGTGTGAGGTGACAATCACACTGTGGGTGTGACAGATATCAGGTGACACTGCCACGTGTGTTGAGACAGAAATGATGTGATGATCACAGGCATGATATGAGAGATATGATGTGACACTTGCATATTATAACACAGATGAGGTGACAATCACATGGGCATTGTAACAGATTTGACGTGACCCACATAAGCATGTGTGACAGATGTGTGGTGACAATAACATGTGGGTTGTGACCATGTGAGGTGACACACAAGTGGGTTGTGCCTCATGTGATATTTCACTCCCATGTGTAATGTGACAGATATGATGTGACACTCCATAACACATGTGACAAATGTGAGGTGACAATCACACTCGAGGTGTGACATATGTCAGGTGACACTGCCACATGTGTTGAAGTAGAAGTGGTGTGACCAATAACAGGCACAATGTGACTGACATTTTTGGATAATTGCATGTTATGACACACATGAGGTGACAATCACTCAGGCATTATGACAGGTGTGATGTGACAATCATAAGAGGCTTGTGACAGATGTGTGGTGACAATCACATGCCAATTGTGACAGGGTGAGCTGATACACACCTGGGTTGTGCCTGAAGTTATGTGACATTCTCATGTGTAATGACATATACTGTGTGATACTCTGTAATGCATGTGACAAATGTGAGGTGACAATCACAGTCTTGGTGTGACAGATGTCATGTGACACTGCCATGTGTGTTGAGACAGAAATGGCATGACAGTCACAGGCTCAATGTGACAGATATGATGTGACAGTTGTGCATGATGACACAGAGGAGGTGACAATCACAAGGGCACAGTGACAGCAGTGATGTGACCCACAGAAGCAGTGTGTGTGAAAACCCACATGCTGGTTGTGACTATGTGAGATGACACACAAGGGGCTTGTGCCTGATGTGATATGACACTGTCATGTGTGATGACAGATATGATGTGACACTCCATAAAGCACATGACAAATGTGAGGTGACAATCACACTCTTGGTGTGACAGATGTCATGTGACACTGACATGTGTGTTGAGACAAATAGGTGACAGCCACAGGCATGATGTGACAGATATGTGACACTTGCCTGTTATGACACAGATGAGGTGACAATCACATGGGCATGGTGACAGTTTGGATGTGACACACATAAGTGGTGTGTGACAGCTGTGTGGTGTCAACCACTTGCTGGTTGTGACCATGTGAGGTGACACACAAGTGGGTTGTGCCTGATGTGCTATGACACACTCATGTGATGGGACACATATGACATGACACTCCAGAAGTCATGTGACAAATGTGATGTGCTAATCACACTCTTGTTGAGACAGATGTCAGGTAACACTGCCATGTGTGTCGAGACAGAAATAGTGTGACCCTAACAGGCACAATGGGACTGAAATGTTGTGACACTTGCACATTATGACACCCATGAGGTGACAATCACACAGGCATTGGGACAGGTGTGATGTGACAATCATGAGTCTTGTGACCGATGTGTGGTGACATTGACATGCCAATTGTGACCATGTGGGGTGACACACAAGTGAATTTGGAACTGTTGTGATGTGACACACGCATGTGCAATGTGACTGGTGTGATGTGACACTCCTGGGAGGCATGTGACTAATATGAGGGGACAATCACACTCTGTGTGTCACAGGAGTCAGGTGACACTCTCAAGTGTGTTGAGACCCATGTGATGTGACAATCACATGTGCAATGACACAGGTATGATGTGACCCTTGGGCATTAAGACACATGAGGTGACAAATACATGAACATTGTGACAGTTGTGATGTGACCGTCATAAGCAGCTTGTGACAGATGTGCGGTGACAATCACATGCCAGTTGTGACCATGTGAGGTGACACACAAGTGGGCTGTGCCTGATGTGATATGACACTCTCATGTGTGATGACAGATAGGATGTGTCACTCTGTAAAGCATGTGCCAAATGTGAGGTAACACACTATGGGTGTAACAGATGTCAGATGACACTGCCACATTTGTTGAGGCAGAAATGCTGTGACAATAACAGACATGATGTGACTGATATGTTATGGCACTTGCGTGTTACAACACAGGTGATGTGACAATCACATGGGCCTTGTAACAGTTTTGATGTGACACACATAAGCATGTGTGACACATGTGTGGTGATCACGTGAGGTGACACACAAATGGCTTGTGCTTGATGTGATATGACTCTCATGTGTGATGACAGGTATGATGCGATGCTCTGTAAAGCAAGTGACAATGTGAGGTGACACACAAGTTGATTGGAACTGATCTGATGTGACACACACATGTGTGATATGAGAGGTATGATGTGACACCCCTGCATGGCATGTGACTTATATGAGGTGACACTCACTCTCTGGGTGTGACACATGTCAGGAGACACTCTCATGCATGTTGAGACAGATGTGATATGACAATCACAGGTGCAATGCGACACATATGATGGGGCATTTGCATGTTAAGATACATGTGGGATGACAACCACAGAAGCGTTGTGACAGTTGTGATGTGACAATCATAAATGGCTTGGGACAAATGAGTGGTGACAATCGTATGCTGATTGTGACCTTCTGAGTTGACATGCATGTGGGTTGTGATGGACATGATGTGACATGCACATGTGAAGTGACAGGTATGCTGTAATGCTTCTGGAAGTCTTCTGACAAATTGAGGTCACAATAACACTCTGAGTGTGACAGGCATCAGGTGACAATGCCACATGTGTTGAGACAGAAATGATATGAGAGCCACAGGCATGATGTGATAGCTATGATGTGACACTTGCCTGTTAAGACACATGGTGAGGTAACAATCACATGAGTGTTGTGACAGTTGTGATGTGACACACATAAGCAATGTGTGACAGGTGTGTGATGACAACCACATGCTGGTTGTGACCATGTGAGGTGACACAAGTGGGTTGTACCTGATGAGATATGACACTCTCACATGTGATGCGACAGATATGATGTGACACTCTGGAAGGCATTTGACACATGTGATGTGACACTCACACTCAGGGTATGACAGATGTCAGATGACACACCCACATGGGCTGAGACAGAAGTGACGTGATAATCATAAGTGTGATGGGATAGATACGATATAATGCTTTCATGTTATGACACATGTGAGGTAACGGCCACATGGGTGTGGTGACAGTTGTGATATGACACTGATAAGAGGCTTGTGACAGATGTGTGGTGACAATCATATGCCAGTGGTGAACACATGAGGTGACAAATGGGTGGTGATGGATGTGACGTGACAGTCCCATATGTGATGTGACAGGGAAACATGACACTTTGTAAGGCACCTGACAAATGGGAGGTGACAAACACACTCTGGGTGTGACAGATGCCAGGTGACACTGCCACATGTGTTGAGACAGAAATGATGCGAGAGTCACAGGCACGATGTGACAGATATGATGTGACACGTGCATTCTGACATAGGAGAAGTGACAGTCACATGGGTGTTATAACAGTTTTGATGTAACACACAGAAGTATGTGTGACAGATGTGTGGTGACAATCATATGCCAATTGTGACAATGGGAGGTGACACACAACTGGGTTGGATCTGATGTGATGTGACAATCACATGTGCAATGTGACAGGTATGATGTGACAGTTGTGCGTGAAGACACATGTGAGGTGACAGTCACTTGAGCATTGTGACAGTTGTGATGTGAGACTCATAAGTGGCTTGTGACCAGTGTGTGGTGACAATCATATGCAGATTGTGACCATCTGAGATCACATACATATGGGTTTTGACTGATGTGATGTGACATGCACATGTCAGATGTGACAGGGATGATGTGACACTCCCAGAAGACGTGTGACAAGTGTGAGGTGACAATCACACTGTGGGTGTGACAGATATCAGGTGACACTGCCATGTGTGTTGAGACAGAAATGATGTGATGATCACAGGCATGATATGAGAGATATGATGTGACACTTGCATATTATAACACAGATGAGGTGACAATCACATGGGCATTGTAACAGATTTGACGTGACCCACATAAGCATGTGTGACAGATGTGTGGTGACAATAACATGTGGGTTGTGACCATGTGAGGTGACACACAAGTGGGTTGTGCCTCATGTGATATTTCACTCCCATGTGTAATGTGACAGATATGATGTGACACTCCATAACACATGTGACAAATGTGAGGTGACAATCACACTCGAGGTGTGACATATGTCAGGTGACACTGCCACATGTGTTGAAGTAGAAGTGGTGTGACCAATAACAGGCACAATGTGACTGACATTTTTGGATAATTGCATGTTATGACACACATGAGGTGACAATCACTCAGGCATTATGACAGGTGTGATGTGACAATCATAAGAGGCTTGTGACAGATGTGTGGTGACAATCACATGCCAATTGTGACAGGGTGAGCTGATACACACCTGGGTTGTGCCTGAAGTTATGTGACATTCTCATGTGTAATGACATATACTGTGTGATACTCTGTAATGCATGTGACAAATGTGAGGTGACAATCACAGTCTTGGTGTGACAGATGTCATGTGACACTGCCATGTGTGTTGAGACAGAAATGGCATGACAGTCACAGGCTCAATGTGACAGATATGATGTGACAGTTGTGCATGATGACACAGAGGAGGTGACAATCACAAGGGCACAGTGACAGCAGTGATGTGACCCACAGAAGCAGTGTGTGTGAAAACCCACATGCTGGTTGTGACTATGTGAGATGACACACAAGGGGCTTGTGCCTGATGTGATATGACACTGTCATGTGTGATGACAGATATGATGTGACACTCCATAAAGCACATGACAAATGTGAGGTGACAATCACACTCTTGGTGTGACAGATGTCATGTGACACTGACATGTGTGTTGAGACAAATAGGTGACAGCCACAGGCATGATGTGACAGATATGTGACACTTGCCTGTTATGACACAGATGAGGTGACAATCACATGGGCATGGTGACAGTTTGGATGGGACACACATAAGTGGTGTGTGACAGCTGTGTGGTGTCAACCACTTGCTGGTTGTGACCATGTGAGGTGACACACAAGTGGGTTGTGCCTGATGTGCTATGACACACTCATGTGATGGGACACATATGACATGACACTCCAGAAGTCATGTGACAAATGTGATGTGCTAATCACACTCTTGTTGAGACAGATGTCAGGTAACACTGCCATGTGTGTCGAGACAGAAATAGTGTGACCCTAACAGGCACAATGGGACTGAAATGTTGTGACACTTGCACATTATGACACCCATGAGGTGACAATCACACAGGCATTGGGACAGGTGTGATGTGACAATCATGAGTCTTGTGACCGATGTGTGGTGACATTGACATGCCAATTGTGACCATGTGGGGTGACACACAAGTGAATTTGGAACTGTTGTGATGTGACACACGCATGTGCAATGTGACTGGTGTGATGTGACACTCCTGGGAGGCATGTGACTAATATGAGGGGACAATCACACTCTGTGTGTCACAGGAGTCAGGTGACACTCTCAAGTGTGTTGAGACCCATGTGATGTGACAATCACATGTGCAATGACACAGGTATGATGTGACCCTTGGGCATTAAGACACATGAGGTGACAAATACATGAACATTGTGAAAGTTGTGATGTGACCGTCATAAGCAGCTTGTGACAGATGTGCGGTGACAATCACATGCCAATTGTGACCATGTGAGGTGACACACAAGTGGGCTGTGCCTGATGTGATATGACACTCTCATGTGTGATGACAGATAGGATGTGTCACTCTATAAAGCATGTGCCAAATGTGAGGTAACACACTATGGGTGTAACAGATGTCAGATGACACTGCCACATTTGTTGAGGCAGAAATGCTGTGACAATAACAGACATGATGTGACTGATATGTTATGGCACTTGCGTGTTACAACACAGGTGATGTGACAATCACATGGGCCTTGTAACAGTTTTGATGTGACACACATAAGCATGTGTGACACATGTGTGGTGATCACGTGAGGTGACACACAAATGGCTTGTGCTTGATGTGATATGACTCTCATGTGTGATGACAGGTATGATGCGATGCTCTGTAAAGCAAGTGACAATGTGAGGTGACACACAAGTTGATTGGAACTGATCTGATGTGACACACACATGTGTGATATGAGAGGTATGATGTGACACCCCTGCATGGCATGTGACTTATATGAGGTGACACTCACTCTCTGGGTGTGACACATGTCAGGAGACACTCTCATGCATGTTGAGACAGATGTGATATGACAATCACAGGTGCAATGCGACACATATGATGGGGCATTTGCATGTTAAGATACATGTGGGATGACAACCACAGAAGCGTTGTGACAGTTGTGATGTGACAATCATAAATGGCTTGGGACAAATGAGTGGTGACAATCGTATGCTGATTGTGACCTTCTGAGTTGACATGCATGTGGGTTGTGATGGACATGATGTGACATGCACATGTGAAGTGACAGGTATGCTGTAATGCTTCTGGAAGTCTTCTGACAAATTGAGGTCACAATAACACTCTGAGTGTGACAGGCATCAGGTGACAATGCCACATGTGTTGAGACAGAAATGATATGAGAGCCACAGGCATGATGTGATAGCTATGATGTGACACTTGCCTGTTAAGACACATGGTGAGGTAACAATCACATGAGTGTTGTGACAGTTGTGATGTGACACACATAAGCAATGTGTGACAGGTGTGTGATGACAACCACATGCTGGTTGTGACCATGTGAGGTGACACAAGTGGGTTGTACCTGATGAGATATGACACTCTCACATGTGATGCGACAGATATGATGTGACACTCTGGAAGGCATTTGACACATGTGATGTGACACTCACACTCAGGGTATGACAGATGTCAGATGACACACCCACATGGGCTGAGACAGAAGTGACGTGATAATCATAAGTGTGATGGGATAGATACGATATAATGCTTTCATGTTATGACACATGTGAGGTAACGGCCACATGGGTGTGGTGACAGTTGTGATATGACACTGATAAGAGGCTTGTGACAGATGTGTGGTGACAATCATATGCCAGTGGTGAACACATGAGGTGACAAATGGGTGGTGATGGATGTGACGTGACAGTCCCATATGTGATGTGACAGGGAAACATGACACTTTGTAAGGCACCTGACAAATGGGAGGTGACAAACACACTCTGGGTGTGACAGATGCCAGGTGACACTGCCACATGTGTTGAGACAGAAATGATGCGAGAGTCACAGGCACGATGTGACAGATATGATGTGACACGTGCATTCTGACATAGGAGAAGTGACAGTCACATGGGTGTTATAACAGTTTTGATGTAACACACAGAAGTATGTGTGACAGATGTGTGGTGACAATCATATGCCAATTGTGACAATGGGAGGTGACACACAACTGGGTTGGATCTGATGTGATGTGACAATCACATGTGCAATGTGACAGGTATGATGTGACAGTTGTGCGTGAAGACACATGTGAGGTGACAGTCACTTGAGCATTGTGACAGTTGTGATGTGAGACTCATAAGTGGCTTGTGACCAGTGTGTGGTGACAATCATATGCAGATTGTGACCATCTGAGATCACATACATATGGGTTTTGACTGATGTGATGTGACATGCACATGTCAGATGTGACAGGGATGATGTGACACTCCCAGAAGACGTGTGACAAGTGTGAGGTGACAATCACACTGTGGGTGTGACAGATATCAGGTGACACTGCCATGTGTGTTGAGACAGAAATGATGTGATGATCACAGGCATGATATGAGAGATATGATGTGACACTTGCATATTATAACACAGATGAGGTGACAATCACATGGGCATTGTAACAGATTTGACGTGACCCACATAAGCATGTGTGACAGATGTGTGGTGACAATAACATGTGGGTTGTGACCATGTGAGGTGACACACAAGTGGGTTGTGCCTCATGTGATATTTCACTCCCATGTGTAATGTGACAGATATGATGTGACACTCCATAACACATGTGACAAATGTGAGGTGACAATCACACTCGAGGTGTGACATATGTCAGGTGACACTGCCACATGTGTTGAAGTAGAAATGGTGTGACCAATAACAGGCACAATGTGACTGACATTTTTGGATAATTGCATGTTATGACACACATGAGGTGACAATCACTCAGGCATTATGACAGGTGTGATGTGACAATCATAAGAGGCTTGTGACAGATGTGTGGTGACAATCACATGCCAATTGTGACAGGGTGAGCTGATACACACGTGGGTTGTGCCTGAAGTTATGTGACATTCTCATGTGTAATGACATATACTGTGTGATACTCTGTAATGCATGTGACAAATGTGAGGTGACAATCACAGTCTTGGTGTGACAGATGTCATGTGACACTGCCATGTGTGTTGAGACAGAAATGGCATGACAGTCACAGGCTCAATGTGACAGATATGATGTGACAGTTGTGCATGATGACACAGAGGAGGTGACAATCACAAGGGCACTGTGACAGCAGTGATGTGACCCACATAAGCAGTGTGTGAGAAAACCCACATGCTGGTTGTGACTATGTGAGATGACACACAAGGGGCTTGTGCCTGATGTGATATGACACTGTCATGTGTGATGACAGATATGATGTGGCACTCCATAAAGCACATGACAAATGTGAGGTGACAATCACACTCTTGGTGTGACAGATGTCATGTGACACTGACATGTGTGTTGAGACAAATAGGTGACAGCCACAGGCATGATGTGACAGATATGTGACACTTGCCTGTTATGACACAGATGAGGTGACCATCACATGGGCATGGTGACAGTTTGGATGTGACACACATAAGTGGTGTGTGACAGCTGTGTGGTGTCAACCACTTGCTGGTTGTGACCATGTGAGGTGACACACAAGTGGGTTGTGCCTGATGTGCTATGACACACTCATGTGATGGGACACATATGACATGACACTCCAGAAGTCATGTGACACATGTGATGTGCTAATCACACTCTTGTTGAGACAGATGTCAGGTAACACTGCCATGTGTGTCGAGACAGAAATAGTGTGACCCTAACAGGCACAATGGGACTGAAATGTTGTGACACTTGCACATTATGACACCCATGAGGTGACAATCACACAGGCATTGGGACAGGTGTGATGTGACAATCATGAGTCTTGTGACCGATGTGTGGTGACATTGACATGCCAATTGTGACCATGTGAGGTGACACACAAGTGAATTTGGAACTGTTACGATGTGACACACGCATGTGCAATGTGACTGGTGTGATGTGACACTCCTGGGAGGCATGTGACTAATATGAGGGGACAATCACACTCTGTGTGTCACAGGAGTCAGGTGACACTCTCAAGTGTGTTGAGACCCATGTGATGTGACAATCACATGTGCAATGACACAGGTATGATGTGACCCTTGGGCATTAAGACACATGAGGTGACAAATACATGAACATTGTGACAGTTGTGATGTGACCGTCATAAGCAGCTTGTGACAGATGTGCGGTGACAATCACATGCCAGTTGTGACCATGTGAGGTGACACACAAGTGGGCTGTGCCTGATGTGATATGACACTCTCATGTGTGATGACAGATAGGATGTGTCACTCTGTAAAGCATGTGCCAAATGTGAGGTAACACACTATGGGTGTAACAGATGTCAGATGACACTGCCACATTTGTTGAGGCAGAAATGCTGTGACAATAACAGACATGATGTGACTGATATGTTATGGCACTTGCGTGTTACAACACAGGTGATGTGACAATCACATGGGCCTTGTAACAGTTTTGATGTGACACACATAAGCATGTGTGACACATGTGTGGTGATCACGTGAGGTGACACACAAATGGCTTGTGCTTGATGTGATATGACTCTCATGTGTGATGACAGGTATGATGCGATGCTCTGTAAAGCAAGTGACAATGTGAGGTGACACACAAGTTGATTGGAACTGATCTGATGTGACACACACATGTGTGATATGAGAGGTATGATGTGACACCCCTGCATGGCATGTGACTTATATGAGGTGACAATCACTCTCTGGGTGTGACACATGTCAGGAGACACTCTCATGCGTGTTGAGACAGATGTGATATGACAATCACAGGTGCAATGCGACACATATGATGGGGCATTTGCATGTTAAGATACATGTGGGATGACAACCACAGAAGCGTTGTGACAGTTGTGATGTGACAGTCATAAATGGCTTGGGACAAATGAGTGGTGACAATCGTATGCTGATTGTGACCTTCTGAGTTGACATGCATGTGGGTTGTGATGGACATGATGTGACATGCACATGTGAAGTGACAGGTATGCTGTAATGCTTCTGGAAGTCTTCTGACAAATTGAGGTCACAATAACACTCTGAGTGTGACAGGTATCAGGTGACAATGCCACATGTGTTGAGACAGAAATGATATGAGAGCCACAGGCATGATGTGATAGCTATGATGTGACACTTGCCTCTTAAGACACATGGTGAGGTAACAATCACATGAGTGTTGTGACAGTTGTGATGTGACACACATAAGCAATGTGTGACAGGTGTGTGATGACAACCACATGCTGGTTGTGACCATGTGAGGTGACACAAGTGGGTTGTACCTGATGAGATATGACACTCTCACATGTGATGCGACAGATATGATGTGACACTCTGGAAGGCATTTGACACATGTGATGTGACACTCACACTCAGGGTATGACAGATGTCAGATGACACACCCACATGGGCTGAGACAGAAGTGACGTGATAATCATAAGTGTGATGGGATAGATACGATATAATGCTTTCATGTTATGACACATGTGAGGTAACGGCCACATGGGTGTGGTGACAGTTGTGATATGACACTGATAAGAGGCTTGTGACAGATGTGTGGTGACAATCATATGCCAGTGGTGAACACATGAGGTGACAAATGGGTGGTGATGGATGTGACGTGACAGTCCCATATGTGATGTGACAGGGAAACATGACACTTTGTAAGGCACCTGACAAATGGGAGGTGACAAACACACTCTGGGTGTGACAGATGCCAGGTGACACTGCCACATGTGTTGAGACAGAAATGATGCGAGAGTCACAGGCACGATGTGACAGCTATGATGTGACACGTGCATTCTGACATAGGAGAAGTGACAGTCACATGGGTGTTATAACAGTTTTGATGTAACACACAGAAGTATGTGTGACAGATGTGTGGTGACAATCATATGCCAATTGTGACAATGGGAGGTGACACACAACTGGGTTGGATCTGATGTGATGTGACAATCACATGTGCAATGTGACAGGTATGATGTGACAGTTGTGCGTGAAGACACATGTGAGGTGACAGTCACTTGAGCATTGTGACAGTTGTGATGTGAGACTCATAAGTGGCTTGTGACCAGTGTGTGGTGACAATCATATGCAGATTGTGACCATCTGAGATCACATACATATGGGTTTTGACTGATGTGATGTGACATGCACATGTCAGATGTGACAGGGATGATGTGACACTCCCAGAAGACGTGTGACAAGTGTGAGGTGACAATCACACTGTGGGTGTGACAGATATCAGGTGACACTGCCACGTGTGTTGAGACAGAAATGATGTGATGATCACAGGCATGATATGAGAGATATGATGTGACACTTGCATATTATAACACAGATGAGGTGACAATCACATGGGCATTGTAACAGATTTGACGTGACCCACATAAGCATGTGTGACAGATGTGTGGTGACAATAACATGTGGGTTGTGACCATGTGAGGTGACACACAAGTGGGTTGTGCCTCATGTGATATTTCACTCCCATGTGTAATGTGACAGATATGATGTGACACTCCATAACACATGTGACAAATGTGAGGTGACAATCACACTCGAGGTGTGACATATGTCAGGTGACACTGCCACATGTGTTGAAGTAGAAATGGTGTGACCAATAACAGGCACAATGTGACTGACATTTTTGGATAATTGCATGTTATGACACACATGAGGTGACAATCACTCAGGCATTATGACAGGTGTGATGTGACAATCATAAGAGGCTTGTGACAGATGTGTGGTGACAATCACATGCCAATTGTGACAGGGTGAGCTGATACACACGTGGGTTGTGCCTGAAGTTATGTGACATTCTCATGTGTAATGACATATACTGTGTGATACTCTGTAATGCATGTGACAAATGTGAGGTGACAATCACAGTCTTGGTGTGACAGATGTCATGTGACACTGCCATGTGTGTTGAGACAGAAATGGCATGACAGTCACAGGCTCAATGTGACAGATATGATGTGACAGTTGTGCATGATGACACAGAGGAGGTGACAATCACAAGGGCACTGTGACAGCAGTGATGTGACCCACATAAGCAGTGTGTGAGAAAACCCACATGCTGGTTGTGACTATGTGAGATGACACACAAGGGGCTTGTGCCTGATGTGATATGACACTGTCATGTGTGATGACAGATATGATGTGGCACTCCATAAAGCACATGACAAATGTGAGGTGACAATCACACTCTTGGTGTGACAGATGTCATGTGACACTGACATGTGTGTTGAGACAAATAGGTGACAGCCACAGGCATGATGTGACAGATATGTGACACTTGCCTGTTATGACACAGATGAGGTGACCATCACATGGGCATGGTGACAGTTTGGATGTGACACACATAAGTGGTGTGTGACAGCTGTGTGGTGTCAACCACTTGCTGGTTGTGACCATGTGAGGTGACACACAAGTGGGTTGTGCCTGATGTGCTATGACACACTCATGTGATGGGACACATATGACATGACACTCCAGAAGTCATGTGACACATGTGATGTGCTAATCACACTCTTGTTGAGACAGATGTCAGGTAACACTGCCATGTGTGTCGAGACAGAAATAGTGTGACCCTAACAGGCACAATGGGACTGAAATGTTGTGACACTTGCACATTATGACACCCATGAGGTGACAATCACACAGGCATTGGGACAGGTGTGATGTGACAATCATGAGTCTTGTGACCGATGTGTGGTGACATTGACATGCCAATTGTGACCATGTGAGGTGACACACAAGTGAATTTGGAACTGTTACGATGTGACACACGCATGTGCAATGTGACTGGTGTGATGTGACACTCCTGGGAGGCATGTGACTAATATGAGGGGACAATCACACTCTGTGTGTCACAGGAGTCAGGTGACACTCTCAAGTGTGTTGAGACCCATGTGATGTGACAATCACATGTGCAATGACACAGGTATGATGTGACCCTTGGGCATTAAGACACATGAGGTGACAAATACATGAACATTGTGACAGTTGTGATGTGACCGTCATAAGCAGCTTGTGACAGATGTGCGGTGACAATCACATGCCAGTTGTGACCATGTGAGGTGACACACAAGTGGGCTGTGCCTGATGTGATATGACACTCTCATGTGTGATGACAGATAGGATGTGTCACTCTGTAAAGCATGTGCCAAATGTGAGGTAACACACTATGGGTGTAACAGATGTCAGATGACACTGCCACATTTGTTGAGGCAGAAATGCTGTGACAATAACAGACATGATGTGACTGATATGTTATGGCACTTGCGTGTTACAACACAGGTGATGTGACAATCACATGGGCCTTGTAACAGTTTTGATGTGACACACATAAGCATGTGTGACACATGTGTGGTGATCACGTGAGGTGACACACAAATGGCTTGTGCTTGATGTGATATGACTCTCATGTGTGATGACAGGTATGATGCAATGCTCTGTAAAGCAAGTGACAATGTGAGGTGACACACAAGTTGATTGGAACTGATCTGATGTGACACACACATGTGTGATATGAGAGGTATGATGTGACACCCCTGCATGGCATGTGACTTATATGAGGTGACACTCACTCTCTGGGTGTGACACATGTCAGGAGACACTCTCATGCGTGTTGAGACAGATGTGATATGACAATCACAGGTGCAATGCGACACATATGATGGGGCATTTGCATGTTAAGATACATGTGGGATGACAACCACAGAAGCGTTGTGACAGTTGTGATGTGACAGTCATAAATGGCTTGGGACAAATGAGTGGTGACAATCGTATGCTGATTGTGACCTTCTGAGTTGACATGCATGTGGGTTGTGATGGACATGATGTGACATGCACATGTGAAGTGACAGGTATGCTGTAATGCTTCTGGAAGTCTTCTGACAAATTGAGGTCACAATAACACTCTGAGTGTGACAGGTATCAGGTGACAATGCCACATGTGTTGAGACAGAAATGATATGAGAGCCACAGGCATGATGTGATAGCTATGATGTGACACTTGCCTGTTAAGACACATGGTGAGGTAACAATCACATGAGTGTTGTGACAGTTGTGATGTGACACACATAAGCAATGTGTGACAGGTGTGTGATGACAACCACATGCTGGTTGTGACCATGTGAGGTGACACAAGTGGGTTGTACCTGATGAGATATGACACTCTCACATGTGATGCGACAGATATGATGTGACACTCTGGAAGGCATTTGACACATGTGATGTGACACTCACACTCAGGGTATGACAGATGTCAGATGACACACCCACATGGGCTGAGACAGAAGTGACGTGATAATCATAAGTGTGATGGGATAGATACGATATAATGCTTTCATGTTATGACACATGTGAGGTAACGGCCACATGGGTGTGGTGACAGTTGTGATATGACACTGATAAGAGGCTTGTGACAGATGTGTGGTGACAATCATATGCCAGTGGTGAACACATGAGGTGACAAATGGGTGGTGATGGATGTGACGTGACAGTCCCATATGTGATGTGACAGGGAAACATGACACTTTGTAAGGCACCTGACAAATGGGAGGTGACAAACACACTCTGGGTGTGACAGATGCCAGGTGACACTGCCACATGTGTTGAGACAGAAATGATGCGAGAGTCACAGGCACGATGTGACAGATATGATGTGACACGTGCATTCTGACATAGGAGAAGTGACAGTCACATGGGTGTTATAACAGTTTTGATGTAACACACAGAAGTATGTGTGACAGATGTGTGGTGACAATCATATGCCAATTGTGACAATGGGAGGTGACACACAACTGGGTTGGATCTGATGTGATGTGACAATCACATGTGCAATGTGACAGGTATGATGTGACAGTTGTGCGTGAAGACACATGTGAGGTGACAGTCACTTGAGCATTGTGACAGTTGTGATGTGAGACTCATAAGTGGCTTGTGACCAGTGTGTGGTGACAATCATATGCAGATTGTGACCATCTGAGATCACATACATATGGGTTTTGACTGATGTGATGTGACATGCACATGTCAGATGTGACAGGGATGATGTGACACTCCCAGAAGACGTGTGACAAGTGTGAGGTGACAATCACACTGTGGGTGTGACAGATATCAGGTGACACTGCCACGTGTGTTGAGACAGAAATGATGTGATGATCACAGGCATGATATGAGAGATATGATGTGACACTTGCATATTATAACACAGATGAGGTGACAATCACATGGGCATTGTAACAGATTTGACGTGACCCACATAAGCATGTGTGACAGATGTGTGGTGACAATAACATGTGGGTTGTGACCATGTGAGGTGACACACAAGTGGGTTGTGCCTCATGTGATATTTCACTCCCATGTGTAATGTGACAGATATGATGTGACACTCCATAACACATGTGACAAATGTGAGGTGACAATCACACTCGAGGTGTGACATATGTCAGGTGACACTGCCACATGTGTTGAAGTAGAAATGGTGTGACCAATAACAGGCACAATGTGACTGACATTTTTGGATAATTGCATGTTATGACACACATGAGGTGACAATCACTCAGGCATTATGACAGGTGTGATGTGACAATCATAAGAGGCTTGTGACAGATGTGTGGTGACAATCACATGCCAATTGTGACAGGGTGAGCTGATACACACGTGGGTTGTGCCTGAAGTTATGTGACATTCTCATGTGTAATGACATATACTGTGTGATACTCTGTAATGCATGTGACAAATGTGAGGTGACAATCACAGTCTTGGTGTGACAGATGTCATGTGACACTGCCATGTGTGTTGAGACAGAAATGGCATGACAGTCACAGGCTCAATGTGACAGATATGATGTGACAGTTGTGCATGATGACACAGAGGAGGTGACAATCACAAGGGCACTGTGACAGCAGTGATGTGACCCACATAAGCAGTGTGTGAGAAAACCCACATGCTGGTTGTGACTATGTGAGATGACACACAAGGGGCTTGTGCCTGATGTGATATGACACTGTCATGTGTGATGACAGATATGATGTGGCACTCCATAAAGCACATGACAAATGTGAGGTGACAATCACACTCTTGGTGTGACAGATGTCATGTGACACTGACATGTGTGTTGAGACAAATAGGTGACAGCCACAGGCATGATGTGACAGATATGTGACACTTGCCTGTTATGACACAGATGAGGTGACCATCACATGGGCATGGTGACAGTTTGGATGTGACACACATAAGTGGTGTGTGACAGCTGTGTGGTGTCAACCACTTGCTGGTTGTGACCATGTGAGGTGACACACAAGTGGGTTGTGCCTGATGTGCTATGACACACTCATGTGATGGGACACATATGACATGACACTCCAGAAGTCATGTGACACATGTGATGTGCTAATCACACTCTTGTTGAGACAGATGTCAGGTAACACTGCCATGTGTGTCGAGACAGAAATAGTGTGACCCTAACAGGCACAATGGGACTGAAATGTTGTGACACTTGCACATTATGACACCCATGAGGTGACAATCACACAGGCATTGGGACAGGTGTGATGTGACAATCATGAGTCTTGTGACCGATGTGTGGTGACATTGACATGCCAATTGTGACCATGTGAGGTGACACACAAGTGAATTTGGAACTGTTACGATGTGACACACGCATGTGCAATGTGACTGGTGTGATGTGACACTCCTGGGAGGCATGTGACTAATATGAGGGGACAATCACACTCTGTGTGTCACAGGAGTCAGGTGACACTCTCAAGTGTGTTGAGACCCATGTGATGTGACAATCACATGTGCAATGACACAGGTATGATGTGACCCTTGGGCATTAAGACACATGAGGTGACAAATACATGAACATTGTGACAGTTGTGATGTGACCGTCATAAGCAGCTTGTGACAGATGTGCGGTGACAATCACATGCCAGTTGTGACCATGTGAGGTGACACACAAGTGGGCTGTGCCTGATGTGATATGACACTCTCATGTGTGATGACAGATAGGATGTGTCACTCTGTAAAGCATGTGCCAAATGTGAGGTAACACACTATGGGTGTAACAGATGTCAGATGACACTGCCACATTTGTTGAGGCAGAAATGCTGTGACAATAACAGACATGATGTGACTGATATGTTATGGCACTTGCGTGTTACAACACAGGTGATGTGACAATCACATGGGCCTTGTAACAGTTTTGATGTGACACACATAAGCATGTGTGACACATGTGTGGTGATCACGTGAGGTGACACACAAATGGCTTGTGCTTGATGTGATATGACTCTCATGTGTGATGACAGGTATGATGCGATGCTCTGTAAAGCAAGTGACAATGTGAGGTGACACACAAGTTGATTGGAACTGATCTGATGTGACACACACATGTGTGATATGAGAGGTATGATGTGACACCCCTGCATGGCATGTGACTTATATGAGGTGACACTCACTCTCTGGGTGTGACACATGTCAGGAGACACTCTCATGCGTGTTGAGACAGATGTGATATGACAATCACAGGTGCAATGCGACACATATGATGGGGCATTTGCATGTTAAGATACATGTGGGATGACAACCACAGAAGCGTTGTGACAGTTGTGATGTGACAGTCATAAATGGCTTGGGACAAATGAGTGGTGACAATCGTATGCTGATTGTGACCTTCTGAGTTGACATGCATGTGGGTTGTGATGGACATGATGTGACATGCACATGTGAAGTGACAGGTATGCTGTAATGCTTCTGGAAGTCTTCTGACAAATTGAGGTCACAATAACACTCTGAGTGTGACAGGTATCAGGTGACAATGCCACATGTGTTGAGACAGAAATGATATGAGAGCCACAGGCATGATGTGATAGCTATGATGTGACACTTGCCTGTTAAGACACATGGTGAGGTAACAATCACATGAGTGTTGTGACAGTTGTGATGTGACACACATAAGCAATGTGTGACAGGTGTGTGATGACAACCACATGCTGGTTGTGACCATGTGAGGTGACACAAGTGGGTTGTACCTGATGAGATATGACACTCTCACATGTGATGCGACAGATATGATGTGACACTCTGGAAGGCATTTGACACATGTGATGTGACACTCACACTCAGGGTATGACAGATGTCAGATGACACACCCACATGGGCTGAGACAGAAGTGACGTGATAATCATAAGTGTGATGGGATAGATACGATATAATGCTTTCATGTTATGACACATGTGAGGTAACGGCCACATGGGTGTGGTGACAGTTGTGATATGACACTGATAAGAGGCTTGTGACAGATGTGTGGTGACAATCATATGCCAGTGGTGAACACATGAGGTGACAAATGGGTGGTGATGGATGTGACGTGACAGTCCCATATGTGATGTGACAGGGAAACATGACACTTTGTAAGGCACCTGACAAATGGGAGGTGACAAACACACTCTGGGTGTGACAGATGCCAGGTGACACTGCCACATGTGTTGAGACAGAAATGATGCGAGAGTCACAGGCACGATGTGACAGCTATGATGTGACACGTGCATTCTGACATAGGAGAAGTGACAGTCACATGGGTGTTATAACAGTTTTGATGTAACACACAGAAGTATGTGTGACAGATGTGTGGTGACAATCATATGCCAATTGTGACAATGGGAGGTGACACACAACTGGGTTGGATCTGATGTGATGTGACAATCACATGTGCAATGTGACAGGTATGATGTGACAGTTGTGCGTGAAGACACATGTGAGGTGACAGTCACTTGAGCATTGTGACAGTTGTGATGTGAGACTCATAAGTGGCTTGTGACCAGTGTGTGGTGACAATCATATGCAGATTGTGACCATCTGAGATCACATACATATGGGTTTTGACTGATGTGATGTGACATGCACATGTCAGATGTGACAGGGATGATGTGACACTCCCAGAAGACGTGTGACAAGTGTGAGGTGACAATCACACTGTGGGTGTGACAGATATCAGGTGACACTGCCACGTGTGTTGAGACAGAAATGATGTGATGATCACAGGCATGATATGAGAGATATGATGTGACACTTGCATATTATAACACAGATGAGGTGACCATCACATGGGCATTGTAACAGATTTGACGTGACCCACATAAGCATGTGTGACAGATGTGTGGTGACAATAACATGTGGGTTGTGACCATGTGAGGTGACACACAAGTGGGTTGTGCCTCATGTGATATTTCACTCCCATGTGTAATGTGACAGATATGATGTGACACTCCATAACACATGTGACAAATGTGAGGTGACAATCACACTCGAGGTGTGACATATGTCAGGTGACACTGCCACATGTGTTGAAGTAGAAATGGTGTGACCAATAACAGGCACAATGTGACTGACATTTTTGGATAATTGCATGTTATGACACACATGAGGTGACAATCACTCAGGCATTATGACAGGTGTGATGTGACAATCATAAGAGGCTTGTGACAGATGTGTGGTGACAATCACATGCCAATTGTGACAGGGTGAGCTGATACACACGTGGGTTGTGCCTGAAGTTATGTGACATTCTCATGTGTAATGACATATACTGTGTGATACTCTGTAATGCATGTGACAAATGTGAGGTGACAATCACAGTCTTGGTGTGACAGATGTCATGTGACACTGCCATGTGTGTTGAGACAGAAATGGCATGACAGTCACAGGCTCAATGTGACAGATATGATGTGACACTTGCCCATGATGACACTGGTGAGGTGACAATCACAGGGGGTTGTGAAAGTTGTGATGTGACACACATAATCAGTGTGTGACAGGTATGTTTTGGCAACCACATGTAGGTTGTGACCATGTGAGATGACACACAAGTGGGTTGTGCCTGCTGTGATGTGATACTCTCATGTGTGATGACAGATATGATGTAACACTTCATCAAGCATGTGGCAAATGTGAGTCAACAATCACACTCTGGGTGTGACAGATGTCAGATGACACTGCCATATTTGCTGAGACAGAAATGATGTGACAGTCACAGGCATGATGTGAAAAATAGGATGTGACACTACATAAAGCATGTCACAAATGTGAGGTGATAATGACACTTTGGATGTGACAGATATCACAACTGCCATGTGTGTTGAGACAGAAATGATATGACAATAACAGGCATGTGACTGATATGTAGTGGCACTTGCACATTATGACACATGAGAAGACAATCACAAGGACCTTGTGACAGGTGTGATGTGACAATCATAAGTGGTTTGTGCCAGTTGTGGGTTGACAATCACTCGATGGTTGTGATAATGTGAATTGTGGAAAAACAGGTTTGTGATATAGACTTTGACATGCACATGTGTGATGTGACAGATATGCAACTCTCTCTAAGGCATGTGTCAAATATGAGGTGACGATCACACTCTGGGTGTAACAGATGTCAGGGGAATCTGCCACATGTGTTGAGACAGAAATGAGGTCACAGGTGCAATGTGACAGATATGATGTGACAGTTGTGCATGATGACACAGAGGAGGTGACAATCACAAGGGCACAGTGTGTGTTGAGGCAGAAATGCTGTGACAATAACAGACATGATGTGACTGATATGTTATGGCACTTGTGTGTTACAACACAGGTGATGTGACAATCACATGGGCCTTGTAACAGTTTTGATGTGACACACATAAGCATGTGTGACACATGTGTGGTGATCATGTGAGGTGACACACAAATGGCTTGTGCTTGATGTGATATGACTCTCATGTGTGATGACAGGTATGATGCAATGCTCTGTAAAGCAAGTGACAATGTGAGGTGACACACAAGTTGGTTGGAACTGATCTGATGTGACACACACATGTGTGATATGAGAGGTATGATGTGACACCCCTGCATGGCATGTGACTTATATGAGGTGACACTCACTCTCTGGGTGTGACACATGTCAGGAGACACTCTCATGCGTGTTGAGACAGATGTGATATGACAATCACAGGTGCAATGCGACACATATGATGGGGCATTTGCATGTTAAGATACATGTGGGATGACAACCACAGAAGCGTTGTGACAGTTGTGATGTGACAATCATAAATGGCTTGGGACAAATGAGTGGTGACAATCGTATGCTGATTGTGACCTTCTGAGTTGACATGCATGTGGGTTGTGATGGACATGATGTGACATGCACATGTGAAGTGACAGGTATGCTGTAATGCTTCTGGAAGTCTTCTGACAAATTGAGGTCACAATAACACTCTGAGTGTGACAGGTATCAGGTGACAATGCCACATGTGTTGAGACAGAAATGATATGAGAGCCACAGGCATGATGTGATAGCTATGATGTGACACTTGCCTCTTAAGACACATGGTGAGGTAACAATCACATGAGTGTTGTGACAGTTGTGATGTGACACACATAAGCAATGTGTGACAGGTGTGTGATGACAACCACATGCTGGTTGTGACCATGTGAGGTGACACAAGTGGGTTGTACCTGATGAGATATGACACTCTCACATGTGATGCGACAGATATGATGTGACACTCTGGAAGGCATTTGACACATGTGATGTGACACTCACACTCAGGGTATGACAGATGTCAGATGACACACCCACATGGGCTGAGACAGAAGTGACGTGATAATCATAAGTGTGATGGGATAGATACGATATAATGCTTTCATGTTATGACACATGTGAGGTAACGGCCACATGGGTGTGGTGACAGTTGTGATATGACACTGATAAGAGGCTTGTGACAGATGTGTGGTGACAATCATATGCCAGTGGTGAACACATGAGGTGACAAATGGGTGGTGATGGATGTGACGTGACAGTCCCATATGTGATGTGACAGGGAAACATGACACTTTGTAAGGCACCTGACAAATGGGAGGTGACAAACACACTCTGGGTGTGACAGATGCCAGGTGACACTGCCACATGTGTTGAGACAGAAATGATGCGAGAGTCACAGGCACGATGTGACAGATATGATGTGACACGTGCATTCTGACATAGGAGAAGTGACAGTCACATGGGTGTTATAACAGTTTTGATGTAACACACAGAAGTATGTGTGACAGATGTGTGGTGACAATCATATGCCAATTGTGACAATGGGAGGTGACACACAACTGGGTTGGATCTGATGTGATGTGACAATCACATGTGCAATGTGACAGGTATGATGTGACAGTTGTGCGTGAAGACACATGTGAGGTGACAGTCACTTGAGCATTGTGACAGTTGTGATGTGAGACTCATAAGTGGCTTGTGACCAGTGTGTGGTGACAATCATATGCAGATTGTGACCATCTGAGATCACATACATATGGGTTTTGACTGATGTGATGTGACCTGCACATGTCAGATGTGACAGGGATGATGTGACACTCCCAGAAGACGTGTGACAAGTGTGAGGTGACAATCACACTGTGGGTGTGACAGATATCAGGTGACACTGCCACGTGTGTTGAGACAGAAATGATGTGATGATCACAGGCATGATATGAGAGATATGATGTGACACTTGCATATTATAACACAGATGAGGTGACAATCACATGGGCATTGTAACAGATTTGACGTGACCCACATAAGCATGTGTGACAGATGTGTGGTGACAATAACATGTGGGTTGTGACCATGTGAGGTGACACACAAGTGGGTTGTGCCTCATGTGATATTTCACTCCCATGTGTAATGTGACAGATATGATGTGACACTCCATAACACATGTGACAAATGTGAGGTGACAATCACACTCGAGGTGTGACATATGTCAGGTGACACTGCCACATGTGTTGAAGTAGAAGTGGTGTGACCAATAACAGGCACAATGTGACTGACATTTTTGGATAATTGCATGTTATGACACACATGAGGTGACAATCACTCAGGCATTATGACAGGTGTGATGTGACAATCATAAGAGGCTTGTGACAGATGTGTGGTGACAATCACATGCCAATTGTGACAGGGTGAGCTGATACACACCTGGGTTGTGCCTGAAGTTATGTGACATTCTCATGTGTAATGACATATACTGTGTGATACTCTGTAATGCATGTGACAAATGTGAGGTGACAATCACAGTCTTGGTGTGACAGATGTCATGTGACACTGCCATGTGTGTTGAGACAGAAATGGCATGACAGTCACAGGCTCAATGTGACAGATATGATGTGACAGTTGTGCATGATGACACAGAGGAGGTGACAATCACAAGGGCACAGTGACAGCAGTGATGTGACCCACAGAAGCAGTGTGTGTGAAAACCCACATGCTGGTTGTGACTATGTGAGATGACACACAAGGGGCTTGTGCCTGATGTGATATGACACTGTCATGTGTGATGACAGATATGATGTGACACTCCATAAAGCACATGACAAATGTGAGGTGACAATCACACTCTTGGTGTGACAGATGTCATGTGACACTGACATGTGTGTTGAGACAAATAGGTGACAGCCACAGGCATGATGTGACAGATATGTGACACTTGCCTGTTATGACACAGATGAGGTGACAATCACATGGGCATGGTGACAGTTTGGATGTGACACACATAAGTGGTGTGTGACAGCTGTGTGGTGTCAACCACTTGCTGGTTGTGACCATGTGAGGTGACACACAAGTGGGTTGTGCCTGATGTGCTATGACACACTCATGTGATGGGACACATATGACATGACACTCCAGAAGTCATGTGACAAATGTGATGTGCTAATCACACTCTTGTTGAGACAGATGTCAGGTAACACTGCCATGTGTGTCGAGACAGAAATAGTGTGACCCTAACAGGCACAATGGGACTGAAATGTTGTGACACTTGCACATTATGACACCCATGAGGTGACAATCACACAGGCATTGGGACAGGTGTGATGTGACAATCATGAGTCTTGTGACCGATGTGTGGTGACATTGACATGCCAATTGTGACCATGTGGGGTGACACACAAGTGAATTTGGAACTGTTGTGATGTGACACACGCATGTGCAATGTGACTGGTGTGATGTGACACTCCTGGGAGGCATGTGACTAATATGAGGGGACAATCACACTCTGTGTGTCACAGGAGTCAGGTGACACTCTCAAGTGTGTTGAGACCCATGTGATGTGACAATCACATGTGCAATGACACAGGTATGATGTGACCCTTGGGCATTAAGACACATGAGGTGACAAATACATGAACATTGTGACAGTTGTGATGTGACCGTCATAAGCAGCTTGTGACAGATGTGCGGTGACAATCACATGCCAGTTGTGACCATGTGAGGTGACACACAAGTGGGCTGTGCCTGATGTGATATGACACTCTCATGTGTGATGACAGATAGGATGTGTCACTCTGTAAAGCATGTGCCAAATGTGAGGTAACACACTATGGGTGTAACAGATGTCAGATGACACTGCCACATTTGTTGAGGCAGAAATGCTGTGACAATAACAGACATGATGTGACTGATATGTTATGGCACTTGCGTGTTACAACACAGGTGATGTGACAATCACATGGGCCTTGTAACAGTTTTGATGTGACACACATAAGCATGTGTGACACATGTGTGGTGATCACGTGAGGTGACACACAAATGGCTTGTGCTTGATGTGATATGACTCTCATGTGTGATGACAGGTATGATGCGATGCTCTGTAAAGCAAGTGACAATGTGAGGTGACACACAAGTTGATTGGAACTGATCTGATGTGACACACACATGTGTGATATGAGAGGTATGATGTGACACCCCTGCATGGCATGTGACTTATATGAGGTGACACTCACTCTCTGGGTGTGACACATGTCAGGAGACACTCTCATGCATGTTGAGACAGATGTGATATGACAATCACAGGTGCAATGCGACACATATGATGGGGCATTTGCATGTTAAGATACATGTGGGATGACAACCACAGAAGCGTTGTGACAGTTGTGATGTGACAATCATAAATGGCTTGGGACAAATGAGTGGTGACAATCGTATGCTGATTGTGACCTTCTGAGTTGACATGCATGTGGGTTGTGATGGACATGATGTGACATGCACATGTGAAGTGACAGGTATGCTGTAATGCTTCTGGAAGTCTTCTGACAAATTGAGGTCACAATAACACTCTGAGTGTGACAGGTATCAGGTGACAATGCCACATGTGTTGAGACAGAAATGATATGAGAGCCACAGGCATGATGTGATAGCTATGATGTGACACTTGCCTCTTAAGACACATGGTGAGGTAACAATCACATGAGTGTTGTGACAGTTGTGATGTGACACACATAAGCAATGTGTGACAGGTGTGTGATGACAACCACATGCTGGTTGTGACCATGTGAGGTGACACAAGTGGGTTGTACCTGATGAGATATGACACTCTCACATGTGATGCGACAGATATGATGTGACACTCTGGAAGGCATTTGACACATGTGATGTGACACTCACACTCAGGGTATGACAGATGTCAGATGACACACCCACATGGGCTGAGACAGAAGTGACGTGATAATCATAAGTGTGATGGGATAGATACGATATAATGCTTTCATGTTATGACACATGTGAGGTAACGGCCACATGGGTGTGGTGACAGTTGTGATATGACACTGATAAGAGGCTTGTGACAGATGTGTGGTGACAATCATATGCCAGTGGTGAACACATGAGGTGACAAATGGGTGGTGATGGATGTGACGTGACAGTCCCATATGTGATGTGACAGGGAAACATGACACTTTGTAAGGCACCTGACAAATGGGAGGTGACAAACACACTCTGGGTGTGACAGATGCCAGGTGACACTGCCACATGTGTTGAGACAGAAATGATGCGAGAGTCACAGGCACGATGTGACAGATATGATGTGACACGTGCATTCTGACATAGGAGAAGTGACAGTCACATGGGTGTTATAACAGTTTTGATGTAACACACAGAAGTATGTGTGACAGATGTGTGGTGACAATCATATGCCAATTGTGACAATGGGAGGTGACACACAACTGGGTTGGATCTGATGTGATGTGACAATCACATGTGCAATGTGACAGGTATGATGTGACAGTTGTGCGTGAAGACACATGTGAGGTGACAGTCACTTGAGCATTGTGACAGTTGTGATGTGAGACTCATAAGTGGCTTGTGACCAGTGTGTGGTGACAATCATATGCAGATTGTGACCATCTGAGATCACATACATATGGGTTTTGACTGATGTGATGTGACATGCACATGTCAGATGTGACAGGGATGATGTGACACTCCCAGAAGACGTGTGACAAGTGTGAGGTGACAATCACACTGTGGGTGTGACAGATATCAGGTGACACTGCCATGTGTGTTGAGACAGAAATGATGTGATGATCACAGGCATGATATGAGAGATATGATGTGACACTTGCATATTATAACACAGATGAGGTGACAATCACATGGGCATTGTAACAGATTTGACGTGACCCACATAAGCATGTGTGACAGATGTGTGGTGACAATAACATGTGGGTTGTGACCATGTGAGGTGACACACAAGTGGGTTGTGCCTCATGTGATATTTCACTCCCATGTGTAATGTGACAGATATGATGTGACACTCCATAACACATGTGACAAATGTGAGGTGACAATCACACTCGAGGTGTGACATATGTCAGGTGACACTGCCACATGTGTTGAAGTAGAAATGGTGTGACCAATAACAGGCACAATGTGACTGACATTTTTGGATAATTGCATGTTATGACACACATGAGGTGACAATCACTCAGGCATTATGACAGGTGTGATGTGACAATCATAAGAGGCTTGTGACAGATGTGTGGTGACAATCACATGCCAATTGTGACAGGGTGAGCTGATACACACCTGGGTTGTGCCTGAAGTTATGTGACATTCTCATGTGTAATGACATATACTGTGTGATACTCTGTAATGCATGTGACAAATGTGAGGTGACAATCACAGTCTTGGTGTGACAGATGTCATGTGACACTGCCATGTGTGTTGAGACAGAAATGGCATGACAGTCACAGGCTCAATGTGACAGATATGATGTGACAGTTGTGCATGATGACACAGAGGAGGTGACAATCACAAGGGCACTGTGACAGCAGTGATGTGACCCACATAAGCAGTGTGTGAGAAAACCCACATGCTGGTTGTGACTATGTGAGATGACACACAAGGGGCTTGTGCCTGATGTGATATGACACTGTCATGTGTGATGACAGATATGATGTGGCACTCCATAAAGCACATGACAAATGTGAGGTGACAATCACACTCTTGGTGTGACAGATGTCATGTGACACTGACATGTGTGTTGAGACAAATAGGTGACAGCCACAGGCATGATGTGACAGATATGTGACACTTGCCTGTTATGACACAGATGAGGTGACCATCACATGGGCATGGTGACAGTTTGGATGTGACACACATAAGTGGTGTGTGACAGCTGTGTGGTGTCAACCACTTGCTGGTTGTGACCATGTGAGGTGACACACAAGTGGGTTGTGCCTGATGTGCTATGGCACACTCATGTGATGGGACACATATGACATGACACTCCAGAAGTCATGTGACACATGTGATGTGCTAATCACACTCTTGTTGAGACAGATGTCAGGTAACACTGCCATGTGTGTCGAGACAGAAATAGTGTGACCCTAACAGGCACAATGGGACTGAAATGTTGTGACACTTGCACATTATGACACCCATGAGGTGACAATCACACAGGCATTGGGACAGGTGTGATGTGACAATCATGAGTCTTGTGACCGATGTGTGGTGACATTGACATGCCAATTGTGACCATGTGAGGTGACACACAAGTGAATTTGGAACTGTTGTGATGTGACACACGCATGTGCAATGTGACTGGTGTGATGTGACACTCCTGGGAGGCATGTGACTAATATGAGGGGACAATCACACTCTGTGTGTCACAGGAGTCAGGTGACACTCTCAAGTGTGTTGAGACCCATGTGATGTGACAATCACATGTGCAATGACACAGGTATGATGTGACCCTTGGGCATTAAGACACATGAGGTGACAAATACATGAACATTGTGACAGTTGTGATGTGACCGTCATAAGCAGCTTGTGACAGATGTGCGGTGACAATCACATGCCAGTTGTGACCATGTGAGGTGACACACAAGTGGGCTGTGCCTGATGTGATATGACACTCTCATGTGTGATGACAGATAGGATGTGTCACTCTGTAAAGCATGTGCCAAATGTGAGGTAACACACTATGGGTGTAACAGATGTCAGATGACACTGCCACATTTGTTGAGGCAGAAATGCTGTGACAATAACAGACATGATGTGACTGATATGTTATGGCACTTGCGTGTTACAACACAGGTGATGTGACAATCACATGGGCCTTGTAACAGTTTTGATGTGACACACATAAGCATGTGTGACACATGTGTGGTGATCACGTGAGGTGACACACAAATGGCTTGTGCTTGATGTGATATGACTCTCATGTGTGATGACAGGTATGATGCGATGCTCTGTAAAGCAAGTGACAATGTGAGGTGACACACAAGTTGATTGGAACTGATCTGATGTGACACACACATGTGTGATATGAGAGGTATGATGTGACACCCCTGCATGGCATGTGACTTATATGAGGTGACAATCACTCTCTGGGTGTGACACATGTCAGGAGACACTCTCATGCGTGTTGAGACAGATGTGATATGACAATCACAGGTGCAATGCGACACATATGATGGGGCATTTGCATGTTAAGATACATGTGGGATGACAACCACAGAAGCGTTGTGACAGTTGTGATGTGACAGTCATAAATGGCTTGGGACAAATGAGTGGTGACAATCGTATGCTGATTGTGACCTTCTGAGTTGACATGCATGTGGGTTGTGATGGACATGATGTGACATGCACATGTGAAGTGACAGGTATGCTGTAATGCTTCTGGAAGTCTTCTGACAAATTGAGGTCACAATAACACTCTGAGTGTGACAGGTATCAGGTGACAATGCCACATGTGTTGAGACAGAAATGATATGAGAGCCACAGGCATGATGTGATAGCTATGATGTGACACTTGCCTCTTAAGACACATGGTGAGGTAACAATCACATGAGTGTTGTGACAGTTGTGATGTGACACACATAAGCAATGTGTGACAGGTGTGTGATGACAACCACATGCTGGTTGTGACCATGTGAGGTGACACAAGTGGGTTGTACCTGATGAGATATGACACTCTCACATGTGATGCGACAGATATGATGTGACACTCTGGAAGGCATTTGACACATGTGATGTGACACTCACACTCAGGGTATGACAGATGTCAGATGACACACCCACATGGGCTGAGACAGAAGTGACGTGATAATCATAAGTGTGATGGGATAGATACGATATAATGCTTTCATGTTATGACACATGTGAGGTAACGGCCACATGGGTGTGGTGACAGTTGTGATATGACACTGATAAGAGGCTTGTGACAGATGTGTGGTGACAATCATATGCCAGTGGTGAACACATGAGGTGACAAATGGGTGGTGATGGATGTGACGTGACAGTCCCATATGTGATGTGACAGGGAAACATGACACTTTGTAAGGCACCTGACAAATGGGAGGTGACAAACACACTCTGGGTGTGACAGATGCCAGGTGACACTGCCACATGTGTTGAGACAGAAATGATGCGAGAGTCACAGGCACGATGTGACAGCTATGATGTGACACGTGCATTCTGACATAGGAGAAGTGACAGTCACATGGGTGTTATAACAGTTTTGATGTAACACACAGAAGTATGTGTGACAGATGTGTGGTGACAATCATATGCCAATTGTGACAATGGGAGGTGACACACAACTGGGTTGGATCTGATGTGATGTGACAATCACATGTGCAATGTGACAGGTATGATGTGACAGTTGTGCGTGAAGACACATGTGAGGTGACAGTCACTTGAGCATTGTGACAGTTGTGATGTGAGACTCATAAGTGGCTTGTGACCAGTGTGTGGTGACAATCATATGCAGATTGTGACCATCTGAGATCACATACATATGGGTTTTGACTGATGTGATGTGACATGCACATGTCAGATGTGACAGGGATGATGTGACACTCCCAGAAGACGTGTGACAAGTGTGAGGTGACAATCACACTGTGGGTGTGACAGATATCAGGTGACACTGCCATGTGTGTTGAGACAGAAATGATGTGATGATCACAGGCATGATATGAGAGATATGATGTGACACTTGCATATTATAACACAGATGAGGTGACAATCACATGGGCATTGTAACAGATTTGACGTGACCCACATAAGCATGTGTGACAGATGTGTGGTGACAATAACATGTGGGTTGTGACCATGTGAGGTGACACACAAGTGGGTTGTGCCTCATGTGATATTTCACTCCCATGTGTAATGTGACAGATATGATGTGACACTCCATAACACATGTGACAAATGTGAGGTGACAATCACACTCGAGGTGTGACATATGTCAGGTGACACTGCCACATGTGTTGAAGTAGAAATGGTGTGACCAATAACAGGCACAATGTGACTGACATTTTTGGATAATTGCATGTTATGACACACATGAGGTGACAATCACTCAGGCATTATGACAGGTGTGATGTGACAATCATAAGAGGCTTGTGACAGATGTGTGGTGACAATCACATGCCAATTGTGACAGGGTGAGCTGATACACACGTGGGTTGTGCCTGAAGTTATGTGACATTCTCATGTGTAATGACATATACTGTGTGATACTCTGTAATGCATGTGACAAATGTGAGGTGACAATCACAGTCTTGGTGTGACAGATGTCATGTGACACTGCCATGTGTGTTGAGACAGAAATGGCATGACAGTCACAGGCTCAATGTGACAGATATGATGTGACAGTTGTGCATGATGACACAGAGGAGGTGACAATCACAAGGGCACTGTGACAGCAGTGATGTGACCCACATAAGCAGTGTGTGAGAAAACCCACATGCTGGTTGTGACTATGTGAGATGACACACAAGGGGCTTGTGCCTGATGTGATATGACACTGTCATGTGTGATGACAGATATGATGTGGCACTCCATAAAGCACATGACAAATGTGAGGTGACAATCACACTCTTGGTGTGACAGATGTCATGTGACACTGACATGTGTGTTGAGACAAATAGGTGACAGCCACAGGCATGATGTGACAGATATGTGACACTTGCCTGTTATGACACAGATGAGGTGACCATCACATGGGCATGGTGACAGTTTGGATGTGACACACATAAGTGGTGTGTGACAGCTGTGTGGTGTCAACCACTTGCTGGTTGTGACCATGTGAGGTGACACACAAGTGGGTTGTGCCTGATGTGCTATGACACACTCATGTGATGGGACACATATGACATGACACTCCAGAAGTCATGTGACACATGTGATGTGCTAATCACACTCTTGTTGAGACAGATGTCAGGTAACACTGCCATGTGTGTCGAGACAGAAATAGTGTGACCCTAACAGGCACAATGGGACTGAAATGTTGTGACACTTGCACATTATGACACCCATGAGGTGACAATCACACAGGCATTGGGACAGGTGTGATGTGACAATCATGAGTCTTGTGACCGATGTGTGGTGACATTGACATGCCAATTGTGACCATGTGAGGTGACACACAAGTGAATTTGGAACTGTTACGATGTGACACACGCATGTGCAATGTGACTGGTGTGATGTGACACTCCTGGGAGGCATGTGACTAATATGAGGGGACAATCACACTCTGTGTGTCACAGGAGTCAGGTGACACTCTCAAGTGTGTTGAGACCCATGTGATGTGACAATCACATGTGCAATGACACAGGTATGATGTGACCCTTGGGCATTAAGACACATGAGGTGACAAATACATGAACATTGTGACAGTTGTGATGTGACCGTCATAAGCAGCTTGTGACAGATGTGCGGTGACAATCACATGCCAGTTGTGACCATGTGAGGTGACACACAAGTGGGCTGTGCCTGATGTGATATGACACTCTCATGTGTGATGACAGATAGGATGTGTCACTCTGTAAAGCATGTGCCAAATGTGAGGTAACACACTATGGGTGTAACAGATGTCAGATGACACTGCCACATTTGTTGAGGCAGAAATGCTGTGACAATAACAGACATGATGTGACTGATATGTTATGGCACTTGCGTGTTACAACACAGGTGATGTGACAATCACATGGGCCTTGTAACAGTTTTGATGTGACACACATAAGCATGTGTGACACATGTGTGGTGATCACGTGAGGTGACACACAAATGGCTTGTGCTTGATGTGATATGACTCTCATGTGTGATGACAGGTATGATGCGATGCTCTGTAAAGCAAGTGACAATGTGAGGTGACACACAAGTTGATTGGAACTGATCTGATGTGACACACACATGTGTGATATGAGAGGTATGATGTGACACCCCTGCATGGCATGTGACTTATATGAGGTGACAATCACTCTCTGGGTGTGACACATGTCAGGAGACACTCTCATGCGTGTTGAGACAGATGTGATATGACAATCACAGGTGCAATGCGACACATATGATGGGGCATTTGCATGTTAAGATACATGTGGGATGACAACCACAGAAGCGTTGTGACAGTTGTGATGTGACAGTCATAAATGGCTTGGGACAAATGAGTGGTGACAATCGTATGCTGATTGTGACCTTCTGAGTTGACATGCATGTGGGTTGTGATGGACATGATGTGACATGCACATGTGAAGTGACAGGTATGCTGTAATGCTTCTGGAAGTCTTCTGACAAATTGAGGTCACAATACCACTCTGAGTGTGACAGGTATCAGGTGACAATGCCACATGTGTTGAGACAGAAATGATATGAGAGCCACAGGCATGATGTGATAGCTATGATGTGACACTTGCCTCTTAAGACACATGGTGAGGTAACAATCACATGAGTGTTGTGACAGTTGTGATGTGACACACATAAGCAATGTGTGACAGGTGTGTGATGACAACCACATGCTGGTTGTGACCATGTGAGGTGACACAAGTGGGTTGTACCTGATGAGATATGACACTCTCACATGTGATGCGACAGATATGATGTGACACTCTGGAAGGCATTTGACACATGTGATGTGACACTCACACTCAGGGTATGACAGATGTCAGATGACACACCCACATGGGCTGAGACAGAAGTGACGTGATAATCATAAGTGTGATGGGATAGATACGATATAATGCTTTCATGTTATGACACATGTGAGGTAACGGCCACATGGGTGTGGTGACAGTTGTGATATGACACTGATAAGAGGCTTGTGACAGATGTGTGGTGACAATCATATGCCAGTGGTGAACACATGAGGTGACAAATGGGTGGTGATGGATGTGACGTGACAGTCCCATATGTGATGTGACAGGGAAACATGACACTTTGTAAGGCACCTGACAAATGGGAGGTGACAAACACACTCTGGGTGTGACAGATGCCAGGTGACACTGCCACATGTGTTGAGACAGAAATGATGCGAGAGTCACAGGCACGATGTGACAGATATGATGTGACACGTGCATTCTGACATAGGAGAAGTGACAGTCACATGGGTGTTATAACAGTTTTGATGTAACACACAGAAGTATGTGTGACAGATGTGTGGTGACAATCATATGCCAATTGTGACAATGGGAGGTGACACACAACTGGGTTGGATCTGATGTGATGTGACAATCACATGTGCAATGTGACAGGTATGATGTGACAGTTGTGCGTGAAGACACATGTGAGGTGACAGTCACTTGAGCATTGTGACAGTTGTGATGTGAGACTCATAAGTGGCTTGTGACCAGTGTGTGGTGACAATCATATGCAGATTGTGACCATCTGAGATCACATACATATGGGTTTTGACTGATGTGATGTGACATGCACATGTCAGATGTGACAGGGATGATGTGACACTCCCAGAAGACGTGTGACAAGTGTGAGGTGACAATCACACTGTGGGTGTGACAGATATCAGGTGACACTGCCATGTGTGTTGAGACAGAAATGATGTGATGATCACAGGCATGATATGAGAGATATGATGTGACACTTGCATATTATAACACAGATGAGGTGACAATCACATGGGCATTGTAACAGATTTGACGTGACCCACATAAGCATGTGTGACAGATGTGTGGTGACAATAACATGTGGGTTGTGACCATGTGAGGTGACACACAAGTGGGTTGTGCCTCATGTGATATTTCACTCCCATGTGTAATGTGACAGATATGATGTGACACTCCATAACACATGTGACAAATGTGAGGTGACAATCACACTCGAGGTGTGACATATGTCAGGTGACACTGCCACATGTGTTGAAGTAGAAATGGTGTGACCAATAACAGGCACAATGTGACTGACATTTTTGGATAATTGCATGTTATGACACACATGAGGTGACAATCACTCAGGCATTATGACAGGTGTGATGTGACAATCATAAGAGGCTTGTGACAGATGTGTGGTGACAATCACATGCCAATTGTGACAGGGTGAGCTGATACACACGTGGGTTGTGCCTGAAGTTATGTGACATTCTCATGTGTAATGACATATACTGTGTGATACTCTGTAATGCATGTGACAAATGTGAGGTGACAATCACAGTCTTGGTGTGACAGATGTCATGTGACACTGCCATGTGTGTTGAGACAGAAATGGCATGACAGTCACAGGCTCAATGTGACAGATATGATGTGACAGTTGTGCATGATGACACAGAGGAGGTGACAATCACAAGGGCACTGTGACAGCAGTGATGTGACCCACATAAGCAGTGTGTGAGAAAACCCACATGCTGGTTGTGACTATGTGAGATGACACACAAGGGGCTTGTGCCTGATGTGATATGACACTGTCATGTGTGATGACAGATATGATGTGGCACTCCATAAAGCACATGACAAATGTGAGGTGACAATCACACTCTTGGTGTGACAGATGTCATGTGACACTGACATGTGTGTTGAGACAAATAGGTGACAGCCACAGGCATGATGTGACAGATATGTGACACTTGCCTGTTATGACACAGATGAGGTGACCATCACATGGGCATGGTGACAGTTTGGATGTGACACACATAAGTGGTGTGTGACAGCTGTGTGGTGTCAACCACTTGCTGGTTGTGACCATGTGAGGTGACACACAAGTGGGTTGTGCCTGATGTGCTATGACACACTCATGTGATGGGACACATATGACATGACACTCCAGAAGTCATGTGACACATGTGATGTGCTAATCACACTCTTGTTGAGACAGATGTCAGGTAACACTGCCATGTGTGTCGAGACAGAAATAGTGTGACCCTAACAGGCACAATGGGACTGAAATGTTGTGACACTTGCACATTATGACACCCATGAGGTGACAATCACACAGGCATTGGGACAGGTGTGATGTGACAATCATGAGTCTTGTGACCGATGTGTGGTGACATTGACATGCCAATTGTGACCATGTGAGGTGACACACAAGTGAATTTGGAACTGTTACGATGTGACACACGCATGTGCAATGTGACTGGTGTGATGTGACACTCCTGGGAGGCATGTGACTAATATGAGGGGACAATCACACTCTGTGTGTCACAGGAGTCAGGTGACACTCTCAAGTGTGTTGAGACCCATGTGATGTGACAATCACATGTGCAATGACACAGGTATGATGTGACCCTTGGGCATTAAGACACATGAGGTGACAAATACATGAACATTGTGACAGTTGTGATGTGACCGTCATAAGCAGCTTGTGACAGATGTGCGGTGACAATCACATGCCAGTTGTGACCATGTGAGGTGACACACAAGTGGGCTGTGCCTGATGTGATATGACACTCTCATGTGTGATGACAGATAGGATGTGTCACTCTGTAAAGCATGTGCCAAATGTGAGGTAACACACTATGGGTGTAACAGATGTCAGATGACACTGCCACATTTGTTGAGGCAGAAATGCTGTGACAATAACAGACATGATGTGACTGATATGTTATGGCACTTGCGTGTTACAACACAGGTGATGTGACAATCACATGGGCCTTGTAACAGTTTTGATGTGACACACATAAGCATGTGTGACACATGTGTGGTGATCACGTGAGGTGACACACAAATGGCTTGTGCTTGATGTGATATGACTCTCATGTGTGATGACAGGTATGATGCGATGCTCTGTAAAGCAAGTGACAATGTGAGGTGACACACAAGTTGATTGGAACTGATCTGATGTGACACACACATGTGTGATATGAGAGGTATGATGTGACACCCCTGCATGGCATGTGACTTATATGAGGTGACAATCACTCTCTGGGTGTGACACATGTCAGGAGACACTCTCATGCGTGTTGAGACAGATGTGATATGACAATCACAGGTGCAATGCGACACATATGATGGGGCATTTGCATGTTAAGATACATGTGGGATGACAACCACAGAAGCGTTGTGACAGTTGTGATGTGACAATCATAAATGGCTTGGGACAAATGAGTGGTGACAATCGTATGCTGATTGTGACCTTCTGAGTTGACATGCATGTGGGTTGTGATGGACATGATGTGACATGCACATGTGAAGTGACAGGTATGCTGTAATGCTTCTGGAAGTCTTCTGACAAATTGAGGTCACAATAACACTCTGAGTGTGACAGGTATCAGGTGACAATGCCACATGTGTTGAGACAGAAATGATATGAGAGCCACAGGCATGATGTGATAGCTATGATGTGACACTTGCCTCTTAAGACACATGGTGAGGTAACAATCACATGAGTGTTGTGACAGTTGTGATGTGACACACATAAGCAATGTGTGACAGGTGTGTGATGACAACCACATGCTGGTTGTGACCATGTGAGGTGACACAAGTGGGTTGTACCTGATGAGATATGACACTCTCACATGTGATGCGACAGATATGATGTGACACTCTGGAAGGCATTTGACACATGTGATGTGACACTCACACTCAGGGTATGACAGATGTCAGATGACACACCCACATGGGCTGAGACAGAAGTGACGTGATAATCATAAGTGTGATGGGATAGATACGATATAATGCTTTCATGTTATGACACATGTGAGGTAACGGCCACATGGGTGTGGTGACAGTTGTGATATGACACTGATAAGAGGCTTGTGACAGATGTGTGGTGACAATCATATGCCAGTGGTGAACACATGAGGTGACAAATGGGTGGTGATGGATGTGACGTGACAGTCCCATATGTGATGTGACAGGGAAACATGACACTTTGTAAGGCACCTGACAAATGGGAGGTGACAAACACACTCTGGGTGTGACAGATGCCAGGTGACACTGCCACATGTGTTGAGACAGAAATGATGCGAGAGTCACAGGCACGATGTGACAGATATGATGTGACACGTGCATTCTGACATAGGAGAAGTGACAGTCACATGGGTGTTATAACAGTTTTGATGTAACACACAGAAGTATGTGTGACAGATGTGTGGTGACAATCATATGCCAATTGTGACAATGGGAGGTGACACACAACTGGGTTGGATCTGATGTGATGTGACAATCACATGTGCAATGTGACAGGTATGATGTGACAGTTGTGCGTGAAGACACATGTGAGGTGACAGTCACTTGAGCATTGTGACAGTTGTGATGTGAGACTCATAAGTGGCTTGTGACCAGTGTGTGGTGACAATCATATGCAGATTGTGACCATCTGAGATCACATACATATGGGTTTTGACTGATGTGATGTGACATGCACATGTCAGATGTGACAGGGATGATGTGACACTCCCAGAAGACGTGTGACAAGTGTGAGGTGACAATCACACTGTGGGTGTGACAGATATCAGGTGACACTGCCATGTGTGTTGAGACAGAAATGATGTGATGATCACAGGCATGATATGAGAGATATGATGTGACACTTGCATATTATAACACAGATGAGGTGACAATCACATGGGCATTGTAACAGATTTGACGTGACCCACATAAGCATGTGTGACAGATGTGTGGTGACAATAACATGTGGGTTGTGACCATGTGAGGTGACACACAAGTGGGTTGTGCCTCATGTGATATTTCACTCCCATGTGTAATGTGACAGATATGATGTGACACTCCATAACACATGTGACAAATGTGAGGTGACAATCACACTCGAGGTGTGACATATGTCAGGTGACACTGCCACATGTGTTGAAGTAGAAATGGTGTGACCAATAACAGGCACAATGTGACTGACATTTTTGGATAATTGCATGTTATGACACACATGAGGTGACAATCACTCAGGCATTATGACAGGTGTGATGTGACAATCATAAGAGGCTTGTGACAGATGTGTGGTGACAATCACATGCCAATTGTGACAGGGTGAGCTGATACACACGTGGGTTGTGCCTGAAGTTATGTGACATTCTCATGTGTAATGACATATACTGTGTGATACTCTGTAATGCATGTGACAAATGTGAGGTGACAATCACAGTCTTGGTGTGACAGATGTCATGTGACACTGCCATGTGTGTTGAGACAGAAATGGCATGACAGTCACAGGCTCAATGTGACAGATATGATGTGACACTTGCCCATGATGACACTGGTGAGGTGACAATCACAGGGGGTTGTGAAAGTTGTGATGTGACACACATAATCAGTGTGTGACAGGTATGTTTTGGCAACCACATGTAGGTTGTGACCATGTGAGATGACACACAAGTGGGTTGTGCCTGCTGTGATGTGATACTCTCATGTGTGATGACAGATATGATGTAACACTTCATCAAGCATGTGGCAAATGTGAGTCAACAATCACACTCTGGGTGTGACAGATGTCAGATGACACTGCCATATTTGCTGAGACAGAAATGATGTGACAGTCACAGGCATGATGTGAAAAATAGGATGTGACACTACATAAAGCATGTCACAAATGTGAGGTGATAATGACACTTTGGATGTGACAGATATCACAACTGCCATGTGTGTTGAGACAGAAATGATATGACAATAACAGGCATGTGACTGATATGTAGTGGCACTTGCACATTATGACACATGAGAAGACAATCACAAGGACCTTGTGACAGGTGTGATGTGACAATCATAAGTGGTTTGTGCCAGTTGTGGGTTGACAATCACTCGATGGTTGTGATAATATGAATTGTGGAAAAACAGGTTTGTGATATAGACTTTGACATGCACATGTGTGATGTGACAGATATGCAACTCTCTCTAAGGCATGTGTCAAATATGAGGTGACGATCACACTCTGGGTGTAACAGATGTCAGGGGAATCTGCCACATGTGTTGAGACAGAAATGAGGTCACAGGTGCAATGTGACAGATATGATGTGACAGTTGTGCATGATGACACAGAGGAGGTGACAATCACAAGGGCACAGTGTGTGTTGAGGCAGAAATGCTGTGACAATAACAGACATGATGTGACTGATATGTTATGGCACTTGTGTGTTACAACACAGGTGATGTGACAATCACATGGGCCTTGTAACAGTTTTGATGTGACACACATAAGCATGTGTGACACATGTGTGGTGATCATGTGAGGTGACACACAAATGGCTTGTGCTTGATGTGATATGACTCTCATGTGTGATGACAGGTATGATGCAATGCTCTGTAAAGCAAGTGACAATGTGAGGTGACACACAAGTTGGTTGGAACTGATCTGATGTGACACACACATGTGTGATATGAGAGGTATGATGTGACACCCCTGCATGGCATGTGACTTATATGAGGTGACACTCACTCTCTGGGTGTGACACATGTCAGGAGACACTCTCATGCGTGTTGAGACAGATGTGATATGACAATCACAGGTGCAATGCGACACATATGATGGGGCATTTGCATGTTAAGATACATGTGGGATGACAACCACAGAAGCGTTGTGACAGTTGTGATGTGACAATCATAAATGGCTTGGGACAAATGAGTGGTGACAATCGTATGCTGATTGTGACCTTCTGAGTTGACATGCATGTGGGTTGTGATGGACATGATGTGACATGCACATGTGAAGTGACAGGTATGCTGTAATGCTTCTGGAAGTCTTCTGACAAATTGAGGTCACAATAACACTCTGAGTGTGACAGGTATCAGGTGACAATGCCACATGTGTTGAGACAGAAATGATATGAGAGCCACAGGCATGATGTGATAGCTATGATGTGACACTTGCCTCTTAAGACACATGGTGAGGTAACAATCACATGAGTGTTGTGACAGTTGTGATGTGACACACATAAGCAATGTGTGACAGGTGTGTGATGACAACCACATGCTGGTTGTGACCATGTGAGGTGACACAAGTGGGTTGTACCTGATGAGATATGACACTCTCACATGTGATGCGACAGATATGATGTGACACTCTGGAAGGCATTTGACACATGTGATGTGACACTCACACTCAGGGTATGACAGATGTCAGATGACACACCCACATGGGCTGAGACAGAAGTGACGTGATAATCATAAGTGTGATGGGATAGATACGATATAATGCTTTCATGTTATGACACATGTGAGGTAACGGCCACATGGGTGTGGTGACAGTTGTGATATGACACTGATAAGAGGCTTGTGACAGATGTGTGGTGACAATCATATGCCAGTGGTGAACACATGAGGTGACAAATGGGTGGTGATGGATGTGACGTGACAGTCCCATATGTGATGTGACAGGGAAACATGACACTTTGTAAGGCACCTGACAAATGGGAGGTGACAAACACACTCTGGGTGTGACAGATGCCAGGTGACACTGCCACATGTGTTGAGACAGAAATGATGCGAGAGTCACAGGCACGATGTGACAGATATGATGTGACACGTGCATTCTGACATAGGAGAAGTGACAGTCACATGGGTGTTATAACAGTTTTGATGTAACACACAGAAGTATGTGTGACAGATGTGTGGTGACAATCATATGCCAATTGTGACAATGGGAGGTGACACACAACTGGGTTGGATCTGATGTGATGTGACAATCACATGTGCAATGTGACAGGTATGATGTGACAGTTGTGCGTGAAGACACATGTGAGGTGACAGTCACTTGAGCATTGTGACAGTTGTGATGTGAGACTCATAAGTGGCTTGTGACCAGTGTGTGGTGACAATCATATGCAGATTGTGACCATCTGAGATCACATACATATGGGTTTTGACTGATGTGATGTGACCTGCACATGTCAGATGTGACAGGGATGATGTGACACTCCCAGAAGACGTGTGACAAGTGTGAGGTGACAATCACACTGTGGGTGTGACAGATATCAGGTGACACTGCCACGTGTGTTGAGACAGAAATGATGTGATGATCACAGGCATGATATGAGAGATATGATGTGACACTTGCATATTATAACACAGATGAGGTGACCATCACATGGGCATTGTAACAGATTTGACGTGACCCACATAAGCATGTGTGACAGATGTGTGGTGACAATAACATGTGGGTTGTGACCATGTGAGGTGACACACAAGTGGGTTGTGCCTCATGTGATATTTCACTCCCATGTGTAATGTGACAGATATGATGTGACACTCCATAACACATGTGACAAATGTGAGGTGACAATCACACTCGAGGTGTGACATATGTCAGGTGACACTGCCACATGTGTTGAAGTAGAAATGGTGTGACCAATAACAGGCACAATGTGACTGACATTTTTGGATAATTGCATGTTATGACACACATGAGGTGACAATCACTCAGGCATTATGACAGGTGTGATGTGACAATCATAAGAGGCTTGTGACAGATGTGTGGTGACAATCACATGCCAATTGTGACAGGGTGAGCTGATACACACGTGGGTTGTGCCTGAAGTTATGTGACATTCTCATGTGTAATGACATATACTGTGTGATACTCTGTAATGCATGTGACAAATGTGAGGTGACAATCACAGTCTTGGTGTGACAGATGTCATGTGACACTGCCATGTGTGTTGAGACAGAAATGGCATGACAGTCACAGGCTCAATGTGACAGATATGATGTGACAGTTGTGCATGATGACACAGAGGAGGTGACAATCACAAGGGCACAGTGACAGCAGTGATGTGACCCACAGAAGCAGTGTGTGTGAAAACCCACATGCTGGTTGTGACTATGTGAGATGACACACAAGGGGCTTGTGCCTGATGTGATATGACACTGTCATGTGTGATGACAGATATGATGTGACACTCCATAAAGCACATGACAAATGTGAGGTGACAATCACACTCTTGGTGTGACAGATGTCATGTGACACTGACATGTGTGTTGAGACAAATAGGTGACAGCCACAGGCATGATGTGACAGATATGTGACACTTGCCTGTTATGACACAGATGAGGTGACCATCACATGGGCATGGTGACAGTTTGGATGTGACACACATAAGTGGTGTGTGACAGCTGTGTGTTGTCAACCACTTGCTGGTTGTGACCATGTGAGGTGACACACAAGTGGGTTGTGCCTGATGTGCTATGACACACTCATGTGATGGGACACATATGACATGACACTCCAGAAGTCATGTGACAAATGTGATGTGCTAATCACACTCTTGTTGAGACAGATGTCAGGTAACACTGCCATGTGTGTCAAGACAGAAATAGTGTGACCCTAACAGGCACAATGGGACTGAAATGTTGTGACACTTGCACATTATGACACCCATGAGGTGACAATCACACAGGCATTGGGACAGGTGTGATGTGACAATCATGAGTCTTGTGACCGATGTGTGGTGACATTGACATGCCAATTGTGACCATGTGGGGTGACACACAAGTGAATTTGGAACTGTTGTGATGTGACACACGCATGTGCAATGTGACTGGTGTGATGTGACACTCCTGGGAGGCATGTGACTAATATGAGGGGACAATCACACTCTGTGTGTCACAGGAGTCAGGTGACACTCTCAAGTGTGTTGAGACCCATGTGATGTGACAATCACATGTGCAATGACACAGGTATGATGTGACCCTTGGGCATTAAGACACATGAGGTGACAAATACATGAACATTGTGACAGTTGTGATGTGACTGTCATAAGCAGCTTGTGACAGATGTGCGGTGACAATCACATGCCAGTTGTGACCATGTGAGGTGACACACAAGTGGGCTGTGCCTGATGTGATATGACACTCTCATGTGTGATGACAGATAGGATGTGTCACTCTGTAAAGCATGTGCCAAATGTGAGGTAACACACTATGGGTGTAACAGATGTCAGATGACACTGCCACATTTGTTGAGGCAGAAATGCTGTGACAATAACAGACATGATGTGACTGATATGTTATGGCACTTGCGTGTTACAACACAGGTGATGTGACAATCACATGGGCCTTGTAACAGTTTTGATGTGACACACATAAGCATGTGTGACACATGTGTGGTGATCACGTGAGGTGACACACAAATGGCTTGTGCTTGATGTGATATGACTCTCATGTGTGATGACAGGTATGATGCGATGCTCTGTAAAGCAAGTGACAATGTGAGGTGACACACAAGTTGATTGGAACTGATCTGATGTGACACACACATGTGTGATATGAGAGGTATGATGTGACACTCCTGCATGGCATGTGACTTATATGAGGTGACAATCACTCTCTGGGTGTGACACATGTCAGGAGACACTCTCATGCATGTTGAGACAGATGTGATATGACAATCACAGGTGCAATGCGACACATATGATGGGGCATTTGCATGTTAAGATACATGTGGGATGACAACCACAGAAGCGTTGTGACAGTTGTGATGTGACAATCATAAATGGCTTGGGACAAATGAGTGGTGACAATCGTATGCTGATTGTGACCTTCTGAGTTGACATGCATGTGGGTTGTGATGGACATGATGTGACATGCACATGTGAAGTGACAGGTATGCTGTAATGCTTCTGGAAGTCTTCTGACAAATTGAGGTCACAATAACACTCTGAGTGTGACAGGTATCAGGTGACAATGCCACATGTGTTGAGACAGAAATGATATGAGAGCCACAGGCATGATGTGATAGCTATGATGTGACACTTGCCTCTTAAGACACATGGTGAGGTAACAATCACATGAGTGTTGTGACAGTTGTGATGTGACACACATAAGCAATGTGTGACAGGTGTGTGATGACAACCACATGCTGGTTGTGACCATGTGAGGTGACACAAGTGGGTTGTACCTGATGAGATATGACACTCTCACATGTGATGCGACAGATATGATGTGACACTCTGGAAGGCATTTGACACATGTGATGTGACACTCACACTCAGGGTATGACAGATGTCAGATGACACACCCACATGGGCTGAGACAGAAGTGACGTGATAATCATAAGTGTGATGGGATAGATACGATATAATGCTTTCATGTTATGACACATGTGAGGTAACGGCCACATGGGTGTGGTGACAGTTGTGATATGACACTGATAAGAGGCTTGTGACAGATGTGTGGTGACAATCATATGCCAGTGGTGAACACATGAGGTGACAAATGGGTGGTGATGGATGTGACGTGACAGTCCCATATGTGATGTGACAGGGAAACATGACACTTTGTAAGGCACCTGACAAATGGGAGGTGACAAACACACTCTGGGTGTGACAGATGCCAGGTGACACTGCCACATGTGTTGAGACAGAAATGATGCGAGAGTCACAGGCACGATGTGACAGATATGATGTGACACGTGCATTCTGACATAGGAGAAGTGACAGTCACATGGGTGTTATAACAGTTTTGATGTAACACACAGAAGTATGTGTGACAGATGTGTGGTGACAATCATATGCCAATTGTGACAATGGGAGGTGACACACAACTGGGTTGGATCTGATGTGATGTGACAATCACATGTGCAATGTGACAGGTATGATGTGACAGTTGTGCGTGAAGACACATGTGAGGTGACAGTCACTTGAGCATTGTGACAGTTGTGATGTGAGACTCATAAGTGGCTTGTGACCAGTGTGTGGTGACAATCATATGCAGATTGTGACCATCTGAGATCACATACATATGGGTTTTGACTGATGTGATGTGACATGCACATGTCAGAGGTGACAGGGATGATGTGACACTCCCAGAAGACGTGTGACAAGTGTGAGGTGACAATCACACTGTGGGTGTGACAGATATCAGGTGACACTGCCATGTGTGTTGAGACAGAAATGATGTGATGATCACAGGCATGATATGAGAGATATGATGTGACACTTGCATATTATAACACAGATGAGGTGACAATCACATGGGCATTGTAACAGATTTGACGTGACCCACATAAGCATGTGTGACAGATGTGTGGTGACAATAACATGTGGGTTGTGACCATGTGAGGTGACACACAAGTGGGTTGTGCCTCATGTGATATTTCACTCCCATGTGTAATGTGACAGATATGATGTGACACTCCATAACACATGTGACAAATGTGAGGTGACAATCACACTCGAGGTGTGACATATGTCAGGTGACACTGCCACATGTGTTGAAGTAGAAGTGGTGTGACCAATAACAGGCACAATGTGACTGACATTTTTGGATAATTGCATGTTATGACACACATGAGGTGACAATCACTCAGGCATTATGACAGGTGTGATGTGACAATCATAAGAGGCTTGTGACAGATGTGTGGTGACAATCACATGCCAATTGTGACAGGGTGAGCTGATACACACGTGGGTTGTGCCTGAAGTTATGTGACATTCTCATGTGTAATGACATATACTGTGTGATACTCTGTAATGCATGTGACAAATGTGAGGTGACAATCACAGTCTTGGTGTGACAGATGTCATGTGACACTGCCATGTGTGTTGAGACAGAAATGGCATGACAGTCACAGGCTCAATGTGACAGATATGATGTGACAGTTGTGCATGATGACACAGAGGAGGTGACAATCACAAGGGCACAGTGACAGCAGTGATGTGACCCACAGAAGCAGTGTGTGTGAAAACCCACATGCTGGTTGTGACTATGTGAGATGACACACAAGGGGCTTGTGCCTGATGTGATATGACACTGTCATGTGTGATGACAGATATGATGTGACACTCCATAAAGCACATGACAAATGTGAGGTGACAATCACACTCTTGGTGTGACAGATGTCATGTGACACTGACATGTGTGTTGAGACAAATAGGTGACAGCCACAGGCATGATGTGACAGATATGTGACACTTGCCTGTTATGACACAGATGAGGTGACAATCACATGGGCATGGTGACAGTTTGGATGTGACACACATAAGTGGTGTGTGACAGCTGTGTGGTGTCAACCACTTGCTGGTTGTGACCATGTGAGGTGACACACAAGTGGGTTGTGCCTGATGTGCTATGACACACTCATGTGATGGGACACATATGACATGACACTCCAGAAGTCATGTGACACATGTGATGTGCTAATCACACTCTTGTTGAGACAGATGTCAGGTAACACTGCCATGTGTGTCGAGACAGAAATAGTGTGACCCTAACAGGCACAATGGGACTGAAATGTTGTGACACTTGCACATTATGACACCCATGAGGTGACAATCACACAGGCATTGGGACAGGTGTGATGTGACAATCATGAGTCTTGTGACCGATGTGTGGTGACATTGACATGCCAATTGTGACCATGTGGGGTGACACACAAGTGAATTTGGAACTGTTGTGATGTGACACACGCATGTGCAATGTGACTGGTGTGATGTGACACTCCTGGGAGGCATGTGACTAATATGAGGGGACAATCACACTCTGTGTGTCACAGGAGTCAGGTGACACTCTCAAGTGTGTTGAGACCCATGTGATGTGACAATCACATGTGCAATGACACAGGTATGATGTGACCCTTGGGCATTAAGACACATGAGGTGACAAATACATGAACATTGTGACAGTTGTGATGTGACCGTCATAAGCAGCTTGTGACAGATGTGCGGTGACAATCACATGCCAGTTGTGACCATGTGAGGTGACACACAAGTGGGCTGTGCCTGATGTGATATGACACTCTCATGTGTGATGACAGATAGGATGTGTCACTCTGTAAAGCATGTGCCAAATGTGAGGTAACACACTATGGGTGTAACAGATGTCAGATGACACTGCCACATTTGTTGAGGCAGAAATGCTGTGACAATAACAGACATGATGTGACTGATATGTTATGGCACTTGCGTGTTACAACACAGGTGATGTGACAATCACATGGGCCTTGTAACAGTTTTGATGTGACACACATAAGCATGTGTGACACATGTGTGGTGATCACGTGAGGTGACACACAAATGGCTTGTGCTTGATGTGATATGACTCTCATGTGTGATGACAGGTATGATGCGATGCTCTGTAAAGCAAGTGACAATGTGAGGTGACACACAAGTTGATTGGAACTGATCTGATGTGACACACACATGTGTGATATGAGAGGTATGATGTGACACCCCTGCATGGCATGTGACTTATATGAGGTGACACTCACTCTCTGGGTGTGACACATGTCAGGAGACACTCTCATGCATGTTGAGACAGATGTGATATGACAATCACAGGTGCAATGCGACACATATGATGGGGCATTTGCATGTTAAGATACATGTGGGATGACAACCACAGAAGCGTTGTGACAGTTGTGATGTGACAATCATAAATGGCTTGGGACAAATGAGTGGTGACAATCGTATGCTGATTGTGACCTTCTGAGTTGACATGCATGTGGGTTGTGATGGACATGATGTGACATGCACATGTGAAGTGACAGGTATGCTGTAATGCTTCTGGAAGTCTTCTGACAAATTGAGGTCACAATAACACTCTGAGTGTGACAGGTATCAGGTGACAATGCCACATGTGTTGAGACAGAAATGATATGAGAGCCACAGGCATGATGTGATAGCTATGATGTGACACTTGCCTCTTAAGACACATGGTGAGGTAACAATCACATGAGTGTTGTGACAGTTGTGATGTGACACACATAAGCAATGTGTGACAGGTGTGTGATGACAACCACATGCTGGTTGTGACCATGTGAGGTGACACAAGTGGGTTGTACCTGATGAGATATGACACTCTCACATGTGATGCGACAGATATGATGTGACACTCTGGAAGGCATTTGACACATGTGATGTGACACTCACACTCAGGGTATGACAGATGTCAGATGACACACCCACATGGGCTGAGACAGAAGTGACGTGATAATCATAAGTGTGATGGGATAGATACGATATAATGCTTTCATGTTATGACACATGTGAGGTAACGGCCACATGGGTGTGGTGACAGTTGTGATATGACACTGATAAGAGGCTTGTGACAGATGTGTGGTGACAATCATATGCCAGTGGTGAACACATGAGGTGACAAATGGGTGGTGATGGATGTGACGTGACAGTCCCATATGTGATGTGACAGGGAAACATGACACTTTGTAAGGCACCTGACAAATGGGAGGTGACAAACACACTCTGGGTGTGACAGATGCCAGGTGACACTGCCACATGTGTTGAGACAGAAATGATGCGAGAGTCACAGGCACGATGTGACAGATATGATGTGACACGTGCATTCTGACATAGGAGAAGTGACAGTCACATGGGTGTTATAACAGTTTTGATGTAACACACAGAAGTATGTGTGACAGATGTGTGGTGACAATCATATGCCAATTGTGACAATGGGAGGTGACACACAACTGGGTTGGATCTGATGTGATGTGACAATCACATGTGCAATGTGACAGGTATGATGTGACAGTTGTGCGTGAAGACACATGTGAGGTGACAGTCACTTGAGCATTGTGACAGTTGTGATGTGAGACTCATAAGTGGCTTGTGACCAGTGTGTGGTGACAATCATATGCAGATTGTGACCATCTGAGATCACATACATATGGGTTTTGACTGATGTGATGTGACATGCACATGTCAGATGTGACAGGGATGATGTGACACTCCCAGAAGACGTGTGACAAGTGTGAGGTGACAATCACACTGTGGGTGTGACAGATATCAGGTGACACTGCCATGTGTGTTGAGACAGAAATGATGTGATGATCACAGGCATGATATGAGAGATATGATGTGACACTTGCATATTATAACACAGATGAGGTGACAATCACATGGGCATTGTAACAGATTTGACGTGACCCACATAAGCATGTGTGACAGATGTGTGGTGACAATAACATGTGGGTTGTGACCATGTGAGGTGACACACAAGTGGGTTGTGCCTCATGTGATATTTCACTCCCATGTGTAATGTGACAGATATGATGTGACACTCCATAACACATGTGACAAATGTGAGGTGACAATCACACTCGAGGTGTGACATATGTCAGGTGACACTGCCACATGTGTTGAAGTAGAAATGGTGTGACCAATAACAGGCACAATGTGACTGACATTTTTGGATAATTGCATGTTATGACACACATGAGGTGACAATCACTCAGGCATTATGACAGGTGTGATGTGACAATCATAAGAGGCTTGTGACAGATGTGTGGTGACAATCACATGCCAATTGTGACAGGGTGAGCTGATACACACCTGGGTTGTGCCTGAAGTTATGTGACATTCTCATGTGTAATGACATATACTGTGTGATACTCTGTAATGCATGTGACAAATGTGAGGTGACAATCACAGTCTTGGTGTGACAGATGTCATGTGACACTGCCATGTGTGTTGAGACAGAAATGGCATGACAGTCACAGGCTCAATGTGACAGATATGATGTGACAGTTGTGCATGATGACACAGAGGAGGTGACAATCACAAGGGCACTGTGACAGCAGTGATGTGACCCACATAAGCAGTGTGTGAGAAAACCCACATGCTGGTTGTGACTATGTGAGATGACACACAAGGGGCTTGTGCCTGATGTGATATGACACTGTCATGTGTGATGACAGATATGATGTGGCACTCCATAAAGCACATGACAAATGTGAGGTGACAATCACACTCTTGGTGTGACAGATGTCATGTGACACTGACATGTGTGTTGAGACAAATAGGTGACAGCCACAGGCATGATGTGACAGATATGTGACACTTGCCTGTTATGACACAGATGAGGTGACCATCACATGGGCATGGTGACAGTTTGGATGTGACACACATAAGTGGTGTGTGACAGCTGTGTGGTGTCAACCACTTGCTGGTTGTGACCATGTGAGGTGACACACAAGTGGGTTGTGCCTGATGTGCTATGACACACTCATGTGATGGGACACATATGACATGACACTCCAGAAGTCATGTGACACATGTGATGTGCTAATCACACTCTTGTTGAGACAGATGTCAGGTAACACTGCCATGTGTGTCGAGACAGAAATAGTGTGACCCTAACAGGCACAATGTGACTGAAATGTTGTGACACTTGCACATTATGACACCCATGAGGTGACAATCACACAGGCATTGGGACAGGTGTGATGTGACAATCATGAGTCTTGTGACCGATGTGTGGTGACATTGACATGCCAATTGTGACCATGTGAGGTGACACACAAGTGAATTTGGAACTGTTACGATGTGACACACGCATGTGCAATGTGACTGGTGTGATGTGACACTCCTGGGAGGCATGTGACTAATATGAGGGGACAATCACACTCTGTGTGTCACAGGAGTCAGGTGACACTCTCAAGTGTGTTGAGACCCATGTGATGTGACAATCACATGTGCAATGACACAGGTATGATGTGACCCTTGGGCATTAAGACACATGAGGTGACAAATACATGAACATTGTGACAGTTGTGATGTGACCGTCATAAGCAGCTTGTGACAGATGTGCGGTGACAATCACATGCCAGTTGTGACCATGTGAGGTGACACACAAGTGGGCTGTGCCTGATGTGATATGACACTCTCATGTGTGATGACAGATAGGATGTGTCACTCTGTAAAGCATGTGCCAAATGTGAGGTAACACACTATGGGTGTAACAGATGTCAGATGACACTGCCACATTTGTTGAGGCAGAAATGCTGTGACAATAACAGACATGATGTGACTGATATGTTATGGCACTTGCGTGTTACAACACAGGTGATGTGACAATCACATGGGCCTTGTAACAGTTTTGATGTGACACACATAAGCATGTGTGACACATGTGTGGTGATCACGTGAGGTGACACACAAATGGCTTGTGCTTGATGTAATATGACTCTCATGTGTGATGACAGGTATGATGCGATGCTCTGTAAAGCAAGTGACAATGTGAGGTGACACACAAGTTGATTGGAACTGATCTGATGTGACACACACATGTGTGATATGAGAGGTATGATGTGACACCCCTGCATGGCATGTGACTTATATGAGGTGACAATCACTCTCTGGGTGTGACACATGTCAGGAGACACTCTCATGCGTGTTGAGACAGATGTGATATGACAATCACAGGTGCAATGCGACACATATGATGGGGCATTTGCATGTTAAGATACATGTGGGATGACAACCACAGAAGCGTTGTGACAGTTGTGATGTGACAGTCATAAATGGCTTGGGACAAATGAGTGGTGACAATCGTATGCTGATTGTGACCTTCTGAGTTGACATGCATGTGGGTTGTGATGGACATGATGTGACATGCACATGTGAAGTGACAGGTATGCTGTAATGCTTCTGGAAGTCTTCTGACAAATTGAGGTCACAATACCACTCTGAGTGTGACAGGTATCAGGTGACAATGCCACATGTGTTGAGACAGAAATGATATGAGAGCCACAGGCATGATGTGATAGCTATGATGTGACACTTGCCTGTTAAGACACATGGTGAGGTAACAATCACATGAGTGTTGTGACAGTTGTGATGTGACACACATAAGCAATGTGTGACAGGTGTGTGATGACAACCACATGCTGGTTGTGACCATGTGAGGTGACACAAGTGGGTTGTACCTGATGAGATATGACACTCTCACATGTGATGCGACAGATATGATGTGACACTCTGGAAGGCATTTGACACATGTGATGTGACACTCACACTCAGGGTATGACAGATGTCAGATGACACACCCACATGGGCTGAGACAGAAGTGACGTGATAATCATAAGTGTGATGGGATAGATACGATATAATGCTTTCATGTTATGACACATGTGAGGTAACGGCCACATGGGTGTGGTGACAGTTGTGATATGACACTGATAAGAGGCTTGTGACAGATGTGTGGTGACAATCATATGCCAGTGGTGAACACATGAGGTGACAAATGGGTGGTGATGGATGTGACGTGACAGTCCCATATGTGATGTGACAGGGAAACATGACACTTTGTAAGGCACCTGACAAATGGGAGGTGACAAACACACTCTGGGTGTGACAGATGCCAGGTGACACTGCCACATGTGTTGAGACAGAAATGATGCGAGAGTCACAGGCACGATGTGACAGATATGATGTGACACGTGCATTCTGACATAGGAGAAGTGACAGTCACATGGGTGTTATAACAGTTTTGATGTAACACACAGAAGTATGTGTGACAGATGTGTGGTGACAATCATATGCCAATTGTGACAATGGGAGGTGACACACAACTGGGTTGGATCTGATGTGATGTGACAATCACATGTGCAATGTGACAGGTATGATGTGACAGTTGTGCGTGAAGACACATGTGAGGTGACAGTCACTTGAGCATTGTGACAGTTGTGATGTGAGACTCATAAGTGGCTTGTGACCAGTGTGTGGTGACAATCATATGCAGATTGTGACCATCTGAGATCACATACATATGGGTTTTGACTGATGTGATGTGACCTGCACATGTCAGATGTGACAGGGATGATGTGACACTCCCAGAAGACGTGTGACAAGTGTGAGGTGACAATCACACTGTGGGTGTGACAGATATCAGGTGACACTGCCACGTGTGTTGAGACAGAAATGATGTGATGATCACAGGCATGATATGAGAGATATGATGTGACACTTGCATATTATAACACAGATGAGGTGACAATCACATGGGCATTGTAACAGATTTGACGTGACCCACATAAGCATGTGTGACAGATGTGTGGTGACAATAACATGTGGGTTGTGACCATGTGAGGTGACACACAAGTGGGTTGTGCCTCATGTGATATTTCACTCCCATGTGTAATGTGACAGATATGATGTGACACTCCATAACACATGTGACAAATGTGAGGTGACAATCACACTCGAGGTGTGACATATGTCAGGTGACACTGCCACATGTGTTGAAGTAGAAATGGTGTGACCAATAACAGGCACAATGTGACTGACATTTTTGGATAATTGCATGTTATGACACACATGAGGTGACAATCACTCAGGCATTATGACAGGTGTGATGTGACAATCATAAGAGGCTTGTGACAGATGTGTGGTGACAATCACATGCCAATTGTGACAGGGTGAGCTGATACACACGTGGGTTGTGCCTGAAGTTATGTGACATTCTCATGTGTAATGACATATACTGTGTGATACTCTGTAATGCATGTGACAAATGTGAGGTGACAATCACAGTCTTGGTGTGACAGATGTCATGTGACACTGCCATGTGTGTTGAGACAGAAATGGCATGACAGTCACAGGCTCAATGTGACAGATATGATGTGACAGTTGTGCATGATGACACAGAGGAGGTGACAATCACAAGGGCACAGTGACAGCAGTGATGTGACCCACATAAGCAGTGTGTGAGAAAACCCACATGCTGGTTGTGACTATGTGAGATGACACACAAGGGGCTTGTGCCTGATGTGATATGACACTGTCATGTGTGATGACAGATATGATGTGGCACTCCATAAAGCACATGACAAATGTGAGGTGACAATCACACTCTTGGTGTGACAGATGTCATGTGACACTGACATGTGTGTTGAGACAAATAGGTGACAGCCACAGGCATGATGTGACAGATATGTGACACTTGCCTGTTATGACACAGATGAGGTGACCATCACATGGGCATGGTGACAGTTTGGATGTGACACACATAAGTGGTGTGTGACAGCTGTGTGGTGTCAACCACTTGCTGGTTGTGACCATGTGAGGTGACACACAAGTGGGTTGTGCCTGATGTGCTATGACACACTCATGTGATGGGACACATATGACATGACACTCCAGAAGTCATGTGACACATGTGATGTGCTAATCACACTCTTGTTGAGACAGATGTCAGGTAACACTGCCATGTGTGTCGAGACAGAAATAGTGTGACCCTAACAGGCACAATGTGACTGAAATGTTGTGACACTTGCACATTATGACACCCATGAGGTGACAATCACACAGGCATTGGGACAGGTGTGATGTGACAATCATGAGTCTTGTGACAGATGTGTGGTGACATTGACATGCCAATTGTGACCATGTGAGGTGACACACAAGTGAATTTGGAACTGTTACGATGTGACACACGCATGTGCAATGTGACTGGTGTGATGTGACACTCCTGGGAGGCATGTGACTAATATGAGGGGACAATCACACTCTGTGTGTCACAGGAGTCAGGTGACACTCTCAAGTGTGTTGAGACCCATGTGATGTGACAATCACATGTGCAATGACACAGGTATGATGTGACCCTTGGGCATTAAGACACATGAGGTGACAAATACATGAATATTGTGACAGTTGTGATGTGACCATCATAAGCAGCTTGTGACAGATGTGCGGTGACAATCACATGCCAGTTGTGACCATGTGAGGTGACACACAAGTGGGCTGTGCCTGATGTGATATGACACTCTCATGTGTGATGACAGATAGGATGTGTCACTCTGTAAAGCATGTGCCAAATGTGAGGTAACACACTATGGGTGTAACAGATGTCAGATGACACTGCCACATTTGTTGAGGCAGAAATGCTGTGACAATAACAGACATGATGTGACTGATATGTTATGGCACTTGCGTGTTACAACACAGGTGATGTGACAATCACATGGGCCTTGTAACAGTTTTGATGTGACACACATAAGCATGTGTGACACATGTGTGGTGATCACGTGAGGTGACACACAAATGGCTTGTGCTTGATGTGATATGACTCTCATGTGTGATGACAGGTATGATGCGATGCTCTGTAAAGCAAGTGACAATGTGAGGTGACACACAAGTTGATTGGAACTGATCTGATGTGACACACACATGTGTGATATGAGAGGTATGATGTGACACCCCTGCATGGCATGTGACTTATATGAGGTGACACTCACTCTCTGGGTGTGACACATGTCAGGAGACACTCTCATGCATGTTGAGACAGATGTGATATGACAATCACAGGTGCAATGCGACACATATGATGGGGCATTTGCATGTTAAGATACATGTGGGATGACAACCACAGAAGCGTTGTGACAGTTGTGATGTGACAATCATAAATGGCTTGGGACAAATGAGTGGTGACAATCGTATGCTGATTGTGACCTTCTGAGTTGACATGCATGTGGGTTGTGATGGACATGATGTGACATGCACATGTGAAGTGACAGGTATGCTGTAATGCTTCTGGAAGTCTTCTGACAAATTGAGGTCACAATAACACTCTGAGTGTGACAGGTATCAGGTGACAATGCCACATGTGTTGAGACAGAAATGATATGAGAGCCACAGGCATGATGTGATAGCTATGATGTGACACTTGCCTCTTAAGACACATGGTGAGGTAACAATCACATGAGTGTTGTGACAGTTGTGATGTGACACACATAAGCAATGTGTGACAGGTGTGTGATGACAACCACATGCTGGTTGTGACCATGTGAGGTGACACAAGTGGGTTGTACCTGATGAGATATGACACTCTCACATGTGATGCGACAGATATGATGTGACACTCTGGAAGGCATTTGACACATGTGATGTGACACTCACACTCAGGGTATGACAGATGTCAGATGACACACCCACATGGGCTGAGACAGAAGTGACGTGATAATCATAAGTGTGATGGGATAGATACGATATAATGCTTTCATGTTATGACACATGTGAGGTAACGGCCACATGGGTGTGGTGACAGTTGTGATATGACACTGATAAGAGGCTTGTGACAGATGTGTGGTGACAATCATATGCCAGTGGTGAACACATGAGGTGACAAATGGGTGGTGATGGATGTGACGTGACAGTCCCATATGTGATGTGACAGGGAAACATGACACTTTGTAAGGCACCTGACAAATGGGAGGTGACAAACACACTCTGGGTGTGACAGATGCCAGGTGACACTGCCACATGTGTTGAGACAGAAATGATGCGAGAGTCACAGGCACAATGTGACAGATATGATGTGACACGTGCATTCTGACATAGGAGAAGTGACAGTCACATGGGTGTTATAACAGTTTTGATGTAACACACAGAAGTATGTGTGACAGATGTGTGGTGACAATCATATGCCAATTGTGACAATGGGAGGTGACACACAACTGGGTTGGATCTGATGTGATGTGACAATCACATGTGCAATGTGACAGGTATGATGTGACAGTTGTGCGTGAAGACACATGTGAGGTGACAGTCACTTGAGCATTGTGACAGTTGTGATGTGAGACTCATAAGTGGCTTGTGACCAGTGTGTGGTGACAATCATATGCAGATTGTGACCATCTGAGATCACATACATATGGGTTTTGACTGATGTGATGTGACATGCACATGTCAGATGTGACAGGGATGATGTGACACTCCCAGAAGACGTGTGACAAGTGTGAGGTGACAATCACACTGTGGGTGTGACAGATATCAGGTGACACTGCCACGTGTGTTGAGACAGAAATGATGTGATGATCACAGGCATGATATGAGAGATATGATGTGACACTTGCATATTATAACACAGATGAGGTGACAATCACATGGGCATTGTAACAGATTTGACGTGACCCACATAAGCATGTGTGACAGATGTGTGGTGACAATAACATGTGGGTTGTGACCATGTGAGGTGACACACAAGTGGGTTGTGCCTCATGTGATATTTCACTCCCATGTGTAATGTGACAGATATGATGTGACACTCCATAACACATGTGACAAATGTGAGGTGACAATCACACTCGAGGTGTGACATATGTCAGGTGACACTGCCACATGTGTTGAAGTAGAAATGGTGTGACCAATAACAGGCACAATGTGACTGACATTTTTGGATAATTGCATGTTATGACACACATGAGGTGACAATCACTCAGGCATTATGACAGGTGTGATGTGACAATCATAAGAGGCTTGTGACAGATGTGTGGTGACAATCACATGCCAATTGTGACAGGGTGAGCTGATACACACGTGGGTTGTGCCTGAAGTTATGTGACATTCTCATGTGTAATGACATATACTGTGTGATACTCTGTAATGCATGTGACAAATGTGAGGTGACAATCACAGTCTTGGTGTGACAGATGTCATGTGACACTGCCATGTGTGTTGAGACAGAAATGGCATGACAGTCACAGGCTCAATGTGACAGATATGATGTGACAGTTGTGCATGATGACACAGAGGAGGTGACAATCACAAGGGCACAGTGACAGCAGTGATGTGACCCACATAAGCAGTGTGTGAGAAAACCCACATGCTGGTTGTGACTATGTGAGATGACACACAAGGGGCTTGTGCCTGATGTGATATGACACTGTCATGTGTGATGACAGATATGATGTGGCACTCCATAAAGCACATGACAAATGTGAGGTGACAATCACACTCTTGGTGTGACAGATGTCATGTGACACTGACATGTGTGTTGAGACAAATAGGTGACAGCCACAGGCATGATGTGACAGATATGTGACACTTGCCTGTTATGACACAGATGAGGTGACCATCACATGGGCATGGTGACAGTTTGGATGTGACACACATAAGTGGTGTGTGACAGCTGTGTGGTGTCAACCACTTGCTGGTTGTGACCATGTGAGGTGACACACAAGTGGGTTGTGCCTGATGTGCTATGACACACTCATGTGATGGGACACATATGACATGACACTCCAGAAGTCATGTGACACATGTGATGTGCTAATCACACTCTTGTTGAGACAGATGTCAGGTAACACTGCCATGTGTGTCGAGACAGAAATAGTGTGACCCTAACAGGCACAATGTGACTGAAATGTTGTGACACTTGCACATTATGACACCCATGAGGTGACAATCACACAGGCATTGGGACAGGTGTGATGTGACAATCATGAGTCTTGTGACAGATGTGTGGTGACATTGACATGCCAATTGTGACCATGTGAGGTGACACACAAGTGAATTTGGAACTGTTACGATGTGACACACGCATGTGCAATGTGACTGGTGTGATGTGACACTCCTGGGAGGCATGTGACTAATATGAGGGGACAATCACACTCTGTGTGTCACAGGAGTCAGGTGACACTCTCAAGTGTGTTGAGACCCATGTGATGTGACAATCACATGTGCAATGACACAGGTATGATGTGACCCTTGGGCATTAAGACACATGAGGTGACAAATACATGAATATTGTGACAGTTGTGATGTGACCATCATAAGCAGCTTGTGACAGATGTGCGGTGACAATCACATGCCAGTTGTGACCATGTGAGGTGACACACAAGTGGGCTGTGCCTGATGTGATATGACACTCTCATGTGTGATGACAGATAGGATGTGTCACTCTGTAAAGCATGTGCCAAATGTGAGGTAACACACTATGGGTGTAACAGATGTCAGATGACACTGCCACATTTGTTGAGGCAGAAATGCTGTGACAATAACAGACATGATGTGACTGATATGTTATGGCACTTGCGTGTTACAACACAGGTGATGTGACAATCACATGGGCCTTGTAACAGTTTTGATGTGACACACATAAGCATGTGTGACACATGTGTGGTGATCACGTGAGGTGACACACAAATGGCTTGTGCTTGATGTGATATGACTCTCATGTGTGATGACAGGTATGATGCGATGCTCTGTAAAGCAAGTGACAATGTGAGGTGACACACAAGTTGATTGGAACTGATCTGATGTGACACACACATGTGTGATATGAGAGGTATGATGTGACACCCCTGCATGGCATGTGACTTATATGAGGTGACACTCACTCTCTGGGTGTGACACATGTCAGGAGACACTCTCATGCATGTTGAGACAGATGTGATATGACAATCACAGGTGCAATGCGACACATATGATGGGGCATTTGCATGTTAAGATACATGTGGGATGACAACCACAGAAGCGTTGTGACAGTTGTGATGTGACAATCATAAATGGCTTGGGACAAATGAGTGGTGACAATCGTATGCTGATTGTGACCTTCTGAGTTGACATGCATGTGGGTTGTGATGGACATGATGTGACATGCACATGTGAAGTGACAGGTATGCTGTAATGCTTCTGGAAGTCTTCTGACAAATTGAGGTCACAATAACACTCTGAGTGTGACAGGTATCAGGTGACAATGCCACATGTGTTGAGACAGAAATGATATGAGAGCCACAGGCATGATGTGATAGCTATGATGTGACACTTGCCTCTTAAGACACATGGTGAGGTAACAATCACATGAGTGTTGTGACAGTTGTGATGTGACACACATAAGCAATGTGTGACAGGTGTGTGATGACAACCACATGCTGGTTGTGACCATGTGAGGTGACACAAGTGGGTTGTACCTGATGAGATATGACACTCTCACATGTGATGCGACAGATATGATGTGACACTCTGGAAGGCATTTGACACATGTGATGTGACACTCACACTCAGGGTATGACAGATGTCAGATGACACACCCACATGGGCTGAGACAGAAGTGACGTGATAATCATAAGTGTGATGGGATAGATACGATATAATGCTTTCATGTTATGACACATGTGAGGTAACGGCCACATGGGTGTGGTGACAGTTGTGATATGACACTGATAAGAGGCTTGTGACAGATGTGTGGTGACAATCATATGCCAGTGGTGAACACATGAGGTGACAAATGGGTGGTGATGGATGTGACGTGACAGTCCCATATGTGATGTGACAGGGAAACATGACACTTTGTAAGGCACCTGACAAATGGGAGGTGACAAACACACTCTGGGTGTGACAGATGCCAGGTGACACTGCCACATGTGTTGAGACAGAAATGATGCGAGAGTCACAGGCACAATGTGACAGATATGATGTGACACGTGCATTCTGACATAGGAGAAGTGACAGTCACATGGGTGTTATAACAGTTTTGATGTAACACACAGAAGTATGTGTGACAGATGTGTGGTGACAATCATATGCCAATTGTGACAATGGGAGGTGACACACAACTGGGTTGGATCTGATGTGATGTGACAATCACATGTGCAATGTGACAGGTATGATGTGACAGTTGTGCGTGAAGACACATGTGAGGTGACAGTCACTTGAGCATTGTGACAGTTGTGATGTGAGACTCATAAGTGGCTTGTGACCAGTGTGTGGTGACAATCATATGCAGATTGTGACCATCTGAGATCACATACATATGGGTTTTGACTGATGTGATGTGACATGCACATGTCAGATGTGACAGGGATGATGTGACACTCCCAGAAGACGTGTGACAAGTGTGAGGTGACAATCACACTGTGGGTGTGACAGATATCAGGTGACACTGCCACGTGTGTTGAGACAGAAATGATGTGATGATCACAGGCATGATATGAGAGATATGATGTGACACTTGCATATTATAACACAGATGAGGTGACAATCACATGGGCATTGTAACAGATTTGACGTGACCCACATAAGCATGTGTGACAGATGTGTGGTGACAATAACATGTGGGTTGTGACCATGTGAGGTGACACACAAGTGGGTTGTGCCTCATGTGATATTTCACTCCCATGTGTAATGTGACAGATATGATGTGACACTCCATAACACATGTGACAAATGTGAGGTGACAATCACACTCGAGGTGTGACATATGTCAGGTGACACTGCCACATGTGTTGAAGTAGAAATGGTGTGACCAATAACAGGCACAATGTGACTGACATTTTTGGATAATTGCATGTTATGACACACATGAGGTGACAATCACTCAGGCATTATGACAGGTGTGATGTGACAATCATAAGAGGCTTGTGACAGATGTGTGGTGACAATCACATGCCAATTGTGACAGGGTGAGCTGATACACACGTGGGTTGTGCCTGAAGTTATGTGACATTCTCATGTGTAATGACATATACTGTGTGATACTCTGTAATGCATGTGACAAATGTGAGGTGACAATCACAGTCTTGGTGTGACAGATGTCATGTGACACTGCCATGTGTGTTGAGACAGAAATGGCATGACAGTCACAGGCTCAATGTGACAGATATGATGTGACAGTTGTGCATGATGACACAGAGGAGGTGACAATCACAAGGGCACAGTGACAGCAGTGATGTGACCCACATAAGCAGTGTGTGAGAAAACCCACATGCTGGTTGTGACTATGTGAGATGACACACAAGGGGCTTGTGCCTGATGTGATATGACACTGTCATGTGTGATGACAGATATGATGTGGCACTCCATAAAGCACATGACAAATGTGAGGTGACAATCACACTCTTGGTGTGACAGATGTCATGTGACACTGACATGTGTGTTGAGACAAATAGGTGACAGCCACAGGCATGATGTGACAGATATGTGACACTTGCCTGTTATGACACAGATGAGGTGACCATCACATGGGCATGGTGACAGTTTGGATGTGACACACATAAGTGGTGTGTGACAGCTGTGTGGTGTCAACCACTTGCTGGTTGTGACCATGTGAGGTGACACACAAGTGGGTTGTGCCTGATGTGCTATGACACACTCATGTGATGGGACACATATGACATGACACTCCAGAAGTCATGTGACACATGTGATGTGCTAATCACACTCTTGTTGAGACAGATGTCAGGTAACACTGCCATGTGTGTCGAGACAGAAATAGTGTGACCCTAACAGGCACAATGTGACTGAAATGTTGTGACACTTGCACATTATGACACCCATGAGGTGACAATCACACAGGCATTGGGACAGGTGTGATGTGACAATCATGAGTCTTGTGACAGATGTGTGGTGACATTGACATGCCAATTGTGACCATGTGAGGTGACACACAAGTGAATTTGGAACTGTTACGATGTGACACACGCATGTGCAATGTGACTGGTGTGATGTGACACTCCTGGGAGGCATGTGACTAATATGAGGGGACAATCACACTCTGTGTGTCACAGGAGTCAGGTGACACTCTCAAGTGTGTTGAGACCCATGTGATGTGACAATCACATGTGCAATGACACAGGTATGATGTGACCCTTGGGCATTAAGACACATGAGGTGACAAATACATGAATATTGTGACAGTTGTGATGTGACCATCATAAGCAGCTTGTGACAGATGTGCGGTGACAATCACATGCCAGTTGTGACCATGTGAGGTGACACACAAGTGGGCTGTGCCTGATGTGATATGACACTCTCATGTGTGATGACAGATAGGATGTGTCACTCTGTAAAGCATGTGCCAAATGTGAGGTAACACACTATGGGTGTAACAGATGTCAGATGACACTGCCACATTTGTTGAGGCAGAAATGCTGTGACAATAACAGACATGATGTGACTGATATGTTATGGCACTTGCGTGTTACAACACAGGTGATGTGACAATCACATGGGCCTTGTAACAGTTTTGATGTGACACACATAAGCATGTGTGACACATGTGTGGTGATCACGTGAGGTGACACACAAATGGCTTGTGCTTGATGTGATATGACTCTCATGTGTGATGACAGGTATGATGCGATGCTCTGTAAAGCAAGTGACAATGTGAGGTGACACACAAGTTGATTGGAACTGATCTGATGTGACACACACATGTGTGATATGAGAGGTATGATGTGACACCCCTGCATGGCATGTGACTTATATGAGGTGACACTCACTCTCTGGGTGTGACACATGTCAGGAGACACTCTCATGCATGTTGAGACAGATGTGATATGACAATCACAGGTGCAATGCGACACATATGATGGGGCATTTGCATGTTAAGATACATGTGGGATGACAACCACAGAAGCGTTGTGACAGTTGTGATGTGACAATCATAAATGGCTTGGGACAAATGAGTGGTGACAATCGTATGCTGATTGTGACCTTCTGAGTTGACATGCATGTGGGTTGTGATGGACATGATGTGACATGCACATGTGAAGTGACAGGTATGCTGTAATGCTTCTGGAAGTCTTCTGACAAATTGAGGTCACAATAACACTCTGAGTGTGACAGGTATCAGGTGACAATGCCACATGTGTTGAGACAGAAATGATATGAGAGCCACAGGCATGATGTGATAGCTATGATGTGACACTTGCCTCTTAAGACACATGGTGAGGTAACAATCACATGAGTGTTGTGACAGTTGTGATGTGACACACATAAGCAATGTGTGACAGGTGTGTGATGACAACCACATGCTGGTTGTGACCATGTGAGGTGACACAAGTGGGTTGTACCTGATGAGATATGACACTCTCACATGTGATGCGACAGATATGATGTGACACTCTGGAAGGCATTTGACACATGTGATGTGACACTCACACTCAGGGTATGACAGATGTCAGATGACACACCCACATGGGCTGAGACAGAAGTGACGTGATAATCATAAGTGTGATGGGATAGATACGATATAATGCTTTCATGTTATGACACATGTGAGGTAACGGCCACATGGGTGTGGTGACAGTTGTGATATGACACTGATAAGAGGCTTGTGACAGATGTGTGGTGACAATCATATGCCAGTGGTGAACACATGAGGTGACAAATGGGTGGTGATGGATGTGACGTGACAGTCCCATATGTGATGTGACAGGGAAACATGACACTTTGTAAGGCACCTGACAAATGGGAGGTGACAAACACACTCTGGGTGTGACAGATGCCAGGTGACACTGCCACATGTGTTGAGACAGAAATGATGCGAGAGTCACAGGCACGATGTGACAGATATGATGTGACACGTGCATTCTGACATAGGAGAAGTGACAGTCACATGGGTGTTATAACAGTTTTGATGTAACACACAGAAGTATGTGTGACAGATGTGTGGTGACAATCATATGCCAATTGTGACAATGGGAGGTGACACACAACTGGGTTGGATCTGATGTGATGTGACAATCACATGTGCAATGTGACAGGTATGATGTGACAGTTGTGCGTGAAGACACATGTGAGGTGACAGTCACTTGAGCATTGTGACAGTTGTGATGTGAGACTCATAAGTGGCTTGTGACCAGTGTGTGGTGACAATCATATGCAGATTGTGACCATCTGAGATCACATACATATGGGTTTTGACTGATGTGATGTGACATGCACATGTCAGATGTGACAGGGATGATGTGACACTCCCAGAAGACGTGTGACAAGTGTGAGGTGACAATCACACTGTGGGTGTGACAGATATCAGGTGACACTGCCACGTGTGTTGAGACAGAAATGATGTGATGATCACAGGCATGATATGAGAGATATGATGTGACACTTGCATATTATAACACAGATGAGGTGACAATCACATGGGCATTGTAACAGATTTGACGTGACCCACATAAGCATGTGTGACAGATGTGTGGTGACAATAACATGTGGGTTGTGACCATGTGAGGTGACACACAAGTGGGTTGTGCCTCATGTGATATTTCACTCCCATGTGTAATGTGACAGATATGATGTGACACTCCATAACACATGTGACAAATGTGAGGTGACAATCACACTCGAGGTGTGACATATGTCAGGTGACACTGCCACATGTGTTGAAGTAGAAATGGTGTGACCAATAACAGGCACAATGTGACTGACATTTTTGGATAATTGCATGTTATGACACACATGAGGTGACAATCACTCAGGCATTATGACAGGTGTGATGTGACAATCATAAGAGGCTTGTGACAGATGTGTGGTGACAATCACATGCCAATTGTGACAGGGTGAGCTGATACACACGTGGGTTGTGCCTGAAGTTATGTGACATTCTCATGTGTAATGACATATACTGTGTGATACTCTGTAATGCATGTGACAAATGTGAGGTGACAATCACAGTCTTGGTGTGACAGATGTCATGTGACACTGCCATGTGTGTTGAGACAGAAATGGCATGACAGTCACAGGCTCAATGTGACAGATATGATGTGACACTTGCCCATGATGACACTGGTGAGGTGACAATCACAGGGGGTTGTGAAAGTTGTGATGTGACACACATAATCAGTGTGTGACAGGTATGTTTTGGCAACCACATGTAGGTTGTGACCATGTGAGATGACACACAAGTGGGTTGTGCCTGCTGTGATGTGATACTCTCATGTGTGATGACAGATATGATGTAACACTTCATCAAGCATGTGGCAAATGTGAGTCAACAATCACACTCTGGGTGTGACAGATGTCAGATGACACTGCCATATTTGCTGAGACAGAAATGATGTGACAGTCACAGGCATGATGTGAAAAATAGGATGTGACACTACATAAAGCATGTCACAAATGTGAGGTGATAATGACACTTTGGATGTGACAGATATCACAACTGCCATGTGTGTTGAGACAGAAATGATATGACAATAACAGGCATGTGACTGATATGTAGTGGCACTTGCACATTATGACACATGAGAAGACAATCACAAGGACCTTGTGACAGGTGTGATGTGACAATCATAAGTGGTTTGTGCCAGTTGTGGGTTGACAATCACTCGATGGTTGTGATAATGTGAATTGTGGAAAAACAGGTTTGTGATATAGACTTTGACATGCACATGTGTGATGTGACAGATATGCAACTCTCTCTAAGGCATGTGTCAAATATGAGGTGACGATCACACTCTGGGTGTAACAGATGTCAGGGGAATCTGCCACATGTGTTGAGACAGAAATGAGGTCACAGGTGCAATGTGACAGATATGATGTGACAGTTGTGCATGATGACACAGAGGAGGTGACAATCACAAGGGCACAGTGTGTGTTGAGGCAGAAATGCTGTGACAATAACAGACATGATGTGACTGATATGTTATGGCACTTGTGTGTTACAACACAGGTGATGTGACAATCACATGGGCCTTGTAACAGTTTTGATGTGACACACATAAGCATGTGTGACACATGTGTGGTGATCACGTGAGGTGACACACAAATGGCTTGTGCTTGATGTGATATGACTCTCATGTGTGATGACAGGTATGATGCGATGCTCTGTAAAGCAAGTGACAATGTGAGGTGACACACAAGTTGGTTGGAACTGATCTGATGTGACACACACATGTGTGATATGAGAGGTATGATGTGACACCCCTGCATGGCATGTGACTTATATGAGGTGACACTCACTCTCTGGGTGTGACACATGTCAGGAGACACTCTCATGCGTGTTGAGACAGATGTGATATGACAATCACAGGTGCAATGCGACACATATGATGGGGCATTTGCATGTTAAGATACATGTGGGATGACAACCACAGAAGCGTTGTGACAGTTGTGATGTGACAATCATAAATGGCTTGGGACAAATGAGTGGTGACAATCGTATGCTGATTGTGACCTTCTGAGTTGACATGCATGTGGGTTGTGATGGACATGATGTGACATGCACATGTGAAGTGACAGGTATGCTGTAATGCTTCTGGAAGTCTTCTGACAAATTGAGGTCACAATACCACTCTGAGTGTGACAGGTATCAGGTGACAATGCCACATGTGTTGAGACAGAAATGATATGAGAGCCACAGGCATGATGTGATAGCTATGATGTGACACTTGCCTCTTAAGACACATGGTGAGGTAACAATCACATGAGTGTTGTGACAGTTGTGATGTGACACACATAAGCAATGTGTGACAGGTGTGTGATGACAACCACATGCTGGTTGTGACCATGTGAGGTGACACAAGTGGGTTGTACCTGATGAGATATGACACTCTCACATGTGATGCGACAGATATGATGTGACACTCTGGAAGGCATTTGACACATGTGATGTGACACTCACACTCAGGGTATGACAGATGTCAGATGACACACCCACATGGGCTGAGACAGAAGTGACGTGATAATCATAAGTGTGATGGGATAGATACGATATAATGCTTTCATGTTATGACACATGTGAGGTAACGGCCACATGGGTGTGGTGACAGTTGTGATATGACACTGATAAGAGGCTTGTGACAGATGTGTGGTGACAATCATATGCCAGTGGTGAACACATGAGGTGACAAATGGGTGGTGATGGATGTGACGTGACAGTCCCATATGTGATGTGACAGGGAAACATGACACTTTGTAAGGCACCTGACAAATGGGAGGTGACAAACACACTCTGGGTGTGACAGATGCCAGGTGACACTGCCACATGTGTTGAGACAGAAATGATGCGAGAGTCACAGGCACGATGTGACAGATATGATGTGACACGTGCATTCTGACATAGGAGAAGTGACAGTCACATGGGTGTTATAACAGTTTTGATGTAACACACAGAAGTATGTGTGACAGATGTGTGGTGACAATCATATGCCAATTGTGACAATGGGAGGTGACACACAACTGGGTTGGATCTGATGTGATGTGACAATCACATGTGCAATGTGACAGGTATGATGTGACAGTTGTGCGTGAAGACACATGTGAGGTGACAGTCACTTGAGCATTGTGACAGTTGTGATGTGAGACTCATAAGTGGCTTGTGACCAGTGTGTGGTGACAATCATATGCAGATTGTGACCATCTGAGATCACATACATATGGGTTTTGACTGATGTGATGTGACATGCACATGTCAGATGTGACAGGGATGATGTGACACTCCCAGAAGACGTGTGACAAGTGTGAGGTGACAATCACACTGTGGGTGTGACAGATATCAGGTGACACTGCCATGTGTGTTGAGACAGAAATGATGTGATGATCACAGGCATGATATGAGAGATATGATGTGACACTTGCATATTATAACACAGATGAGGTGACAATCACATGGGCATTGTAACAGATTTGACGTGACCCACATAAGCATGTGTGACAGATGTGTGGTGACAATAACATGTGGGTTGTGACCATGTGAGGTGACACACAAGTGGGTTGTGCCTCATGTGATATTTCACTCCCATGTGTAATGTGACAGATATGATGTGACACTCCATAACACATGTGACAAATGTGAGGTGACAATCACACTCGAGGTGTGACATATGTCAGGTGACACTGCCACATGTGTTGAAGTAGAAATGGTGTGACCAATAACAGGCACAATGTGACTGACATTTTTGGATAATTGCATGTTATGACACACATGAGGTGACAATCACTCAGGCATTATGACAGGTGTGATGTGACAATCATAAGAGGCTTGTGACAGATGTGTGGTGACAATCACATGCCAATTGTGACAGGGTGAGCTGATACACACCTGGGTTGTGCCTGAAGTTATGTGACATTCTCATGTGTAATGACATATACTGTGTGATACTCTGTAATGCATGTGACAAATGTGAGGTGACAATCACAGTCTTGGTGTGACAGATGTCATGTGACACTGCCATGTGTGTTGAGACAGAAATGGCATGACAGTCACAGGCTCAATGTGACAGATATGATGTGACAGTTGTGCATGATGACACAGAGGAGGTGACAATCACAAGGGCACTGTGACAGCAGTGATGTGACCCACATAAGCAGTGTGTGAGAAAACCCACATGCTGGTTGTGACTATGTGAGATGACACACAAGGGGCTTGTGCCTGATGTGATATGACACTGTCATGTGTGATGACAGATATGATGTGGCACTCCATAAAGCACATGACAAATGTGAGGTGACAATCACACTCTTGGTGTGACAGATGTCATGTGACACTGACATGTGTGTTGAGACAAATAGGTGACAGCCACAGGCATGATGTGACAGATATGTGACACTTGCCTGTTATGACACAGATGAGGTGACCATCACATGGGCATGGTGACAGTTTGGATGTGACACACATAAGTGGTGTGTGACAGCTGTGTGGTGTCAACCACTTGCTGGTTGTGACCATGTGAGGTGACACACAAGTGGGTTGTGCCTGATGTGCTATGACACACTCATGTGATGGGACACATATGACATGACACTCCAGAAGTCATGTGACACATGTGATGTGCTAATCACACTCTTGTTGAGACAGATGTCAGGTAACACTGCCATGTGTGTCGAGACAGAAATAGTGTGACCCTAACAGGCACAATGTGACTGAAATGTTGTGACACTTGCACATTATGACACCCATGAGGTGACAATCACACAGGCATTGGGACAGGTGTGATGTGACAATCATGAGTCTTGTGACCGATGTGTGGTGACATTGACATGCCAATTGTGACCATGTGAGGTGACACACAAGTGAATTTGGAACTGTTACGATGTGACACACGCATGTGCAATGTGACTGGTGTGATGTGACACTCCTGGGAGGCATGTGACTAATATGAGGGGACAATCACACTCTGTGTGTCACAGGAGTCAGGTGACACTCTCAAGTGTGTTGAGACCCATGTGATGTGACAATCACATGTGCAATGACACAGGTATGATGTGACCCTTGGGCATTAAGACACATGAGGTGACAAATACATGAACATTGTGACAGTTGTGATGTGACCGTCATAAGCAGCTTGTGACAGATGTGCGGTGACAATCACATGCCAGTTGTGACCATGTGAGGTGACACACAAGTGGGCTGTGCCTGATGTGATATGACACTCTCATGTGTGATGACAGATAGGATGTGTCACTCTGTAAAGCATGTGCCAAATGTGAGGTAACACACTATGGGTGTAACAGATGTCAGATGACACTGCCACATTTGTTGAGGCAGAAATGCTGTGACAATAACAGACATGATGTGACTGATATGTTATGGCACTTGCGTGTTACAACACAGGTGATGTGACAATCACATGGGCCTTGTAACAGTTTTGATGTGACACACATAAGCATGTGTGACACATGTGTGGTGATCACGTGAGGTGACACACAAATGGCTTGTGCTTGATGTGATATGACTCTCATGTGTGATGACAGGTATGATGCGATGCTCTGTAAAGCAAGTGACAATGTGAGGTGACACACAAGTTGATTGGAACTGATCTGATGTGACACACACATGTGTGATATGAGAGGTATGATGTGACACCCCTGCATGGCATGTGACTTATATGAGGTGACAATCACTCTCTGGGTGTGACACATGTCAGGAGACACTCTCATGCGTGTTGAGACAGATGTGATATGACAATCACAGGTGCAATGCGACACATATGATGGGGCATTTGCATGTTAAGATACATGTGGGATGACAACCACAGAAGCGTTGTGACAGTTGTGATGTGACAGTCATAAATGGCTTGGGACAAATGAGTGGTGACAATCGTATGCTGATTGTGACCTTCTGAGTTGACATGCATGTGGGTTGTGATGGACATGATGTGACATGCACATGTGAAGTGACAGGTATGCTGTAATGCTTCTGGAAGTCTTCTGACAAATTGAGGTCACAATACCACTCTGAGTGTGACAGGTATCAGGTGACAATGCCACATGTGTTGAGACAGAAATGATATGAGAGCCACAGGCATGATGTGATAGCTATGATGTGACACTTGCCTGTTAAGACACATGGTGAGGTAACAATCACATGAGTGTTGTGACAGTTGTGATGTGACACACATAAGCAATGTGTGACAGGTGTGTGATGACAACCACATGCTGGTTGTGACCATGTGAGGTGACACAAGTGGGTTGTACCTGATGAGATATGACACTCTCACATGTGATGCGACAGATATGATGTGACACTCTGGAAGGCATTTGACACATGTGATGTGACACTCACACTCAGGGTATGACAGATGTCAGATGACACACCCACATGGGCTGAGACAGAAGTGACGTGATAATCATAAGTGTGATGGGATAGATACGATATAATGCTTTCATGTTATGACACATGTGAGGTAACGGCCACATGGGTGTGGTGACAGTTGTGATATGACACTGATAAGAGGCTTGTGACAGATGTGTGGTGACAATCATATGCCAGTGGTGAACACATGAGGTGACAAATGGGTGGTGATGGATGTGACGTGACAGTCCCATATGTGATGTGACAGGGAAACATGACACTTTGTAAGGCACCTGACAAATGGGAGGTGACAAACACACTCTGGGTGTGACAGATGCCAGGTGACACTGCCACATGTGTTGAGACAGAAATGATGCGAGAGTCACAGGCACGATGTGACAGATATGATGTGACACGTGCATTCTGACATAGGAGAAGTGACAGTCACATGGGTGTTATAACAGTTTTGATGTAACACACAGAAGTATGTGTGACAGATGTGTGGTGACAATCATATGCCAATTGTGACAATGGGAGGTGACACACAACTGGGTTGGATCTGATGTGATGTGACAATCACATGTGCAATGTGACAGGTATGATGTGACAGTTGTGCGTGAAGACACATGTGAGGTGACAGTCACTTGAGCATTGTGACAGTTGTGATGTGAGACTCATAAGTGGCTTGTGACCAGTGTGTGGTGACAATCATATGCAGATTGTGACCATCTGAGATCACATACATATGGGTTTTGACTGATGTGATGTGACATGCACATGTCAGATGTGACAGGGATGATGTGACACTCCCAGAAGACGTGTGACAAGTGTGAGGTGACAATCACACTGTGGGTGTGACAGATATCAGGTGACACTGCCACGTGTGTTGAGACAGAAATGATGTGATGATCACAGGCATGATATGAGAGATATGATGTGACACTTGCATATTATAACACAGATGAGGTGACAATCACATGGGCATTGTAACAGATTTGACGTGACCCACATAAGCATGTGTGACAGATGTGTGGTGACAATAACATGTGGGTTGTGACCATGTGAGGTGACACACAAGTGGGTTGTGCCTCATGTGATATTTCACTCCCATGTGTAATGTGACAGATATGATGTGACACTCCATAACACATGTGACAAATGTGAGGTGACAATCACACTCGAGGTGTGACATATGTCAGGTGACACTGCCACATGTGTTGAAGTAGAAATGGTGTGACCAATAACAGGCACAATGTGACTGACATTTTTGGATAATTGCATGTTATGACACACATGAGGTGACAATCACTCAGGCATTATGACAGGTGTGATGTGACAATCATAAGAGGCTTGTGACAGATGTGTGGTGACAATCACATGCCAATTGTGACAGGGTGAGCTGATACACACGTGGGTTGTGCCTGAAGTTATGTGACATTCTCATGTGTAATGACATATACTGTGTGATACTCTGTAATGCATGTGACAAATGTGAGGTGACAATCACAGTCTTGGTGTGACAGATGTCATGTGACACTGCCATGTGTGTTGAGACAGAAATGGCATGACAGTCACAGGCTCAATGTGACAGATATGATGTGACAGTTGTGCATGATGACACAGAGGAGGTGACAATCACAAGGGCACAGTGACAGCAGTGATGTGACCCACATAAGCAGTGTGTGAGAAAACCCACATGCTGGTTGTGACTATGTGAGATGACACACAAGGGGCTTGTGCCTGATGTGATATGACACTGTCATGTGTGATGACAGATATGATGTGGCACTCCATAAAGCACATGACAAATGTGAGGTGACAATCACACTCTTGGTGTGACAGATGTCATGTGACACTGACATGTGTGTTGAGACAAATAGGTGACAGCCACAGGCATGATGTGACAGATATGTGACACTTGCCTGTTATGACACAGATGAGGTGACCATCACATGGGCATGGTGACAGTTTGGATGTGACACACATAAGTGGTGTGTGACAGCTGTGTGGTGTCAACCACTTGCTGGTTGTGACCATGTGAGGTGACACACAAGTGGGTTGTGCCTGATGTGCTATGACACACTCATGTGATGGGACACATATGACATGACACTCCAGAAGTCATGTGACACATGTGATGTGCTAATCACACTCTTGTTGAGACAGATGTCAGGTAACACTGCCATGTGTGTCGAGACAGAAATAGTGTGACCCTAACAGGCACAATGTGACTGAAATGTTGTGACACTTGCACATTATGACACCCATGAGGTGACAATCACACAGGCATTGGGACAGGTGTGATGTGACAATCATGAGTCTTGTGACAGATGTGTGGTGACATTGACATGCCAATTGTGACCATGTGAGGTGACACACAAGTGAATTTGGAACTGTTACGATGTGACACACGCATGTGCAATGTGACTGGTGTGATGTGACACTCCTGGGAGGCATGTGACTAATATGAGGGGACAATCACACTCTGTGTGTCACAGGAGTCAGGTGACACTCTCAAGTGTGTTGAGACCCATGTGATGTGACAATCACATGTGCAATGACACAGGTATGATGTGACCCTTGGGCATTAAGACACATGAGGTGACAAATACATGAATATTGTGACAGTTGTGATGTGACCATCATAAGCAGCTTGTGACAGATGTGCGGTGACAATCACATGCCAGTTGTGACCATGTGAGGTGACACACAAGTGGGCTGTGCCTGATGTGATATGACACTCTCATGTGTGATGACAGATAGGATGTGTCACTCTGTAAAGCATGTGCCAAATGTGAGGTAACACACTATGGGTGTAACAGATGTCAGATGACACTGCCACATTTGTTGAGGCAGAAATGCTGTGACAATAACAGACATGATGTGACTGATATGTTATGGCACTTGCGTGTTACAACACAGGTGATGTGACAATCACATGGGCCTTGTAACAGTTTTGATGTGACACACATAAGCATGTGTGACACATGTGTGGTGATCACGTGAGGTGACACACAAATGGCTTGTGCTTGATGTGATATGACTCTCATGTGTGATGACAGGTATGATGCGATGCTCTGTAAAGCAAGTGACAATGTGAGGTGACACACAAGTTGATTGGAACTGATCTGATGTGACACACACATGTGTGATATGAGAGGTATGATGTGACACCCCTGCATGGCATGTGACTTATATGAGGTGACACTCACTCTCTGGGTGTGACACATGTCAGGAGACACTCTCATGCATGTTGAGACAGATGTGATATGACAATCACAGGTGCAATGCGACACATATGATGGGGCATTTGCATGTTAAGATACATGTGGGATGACAACCACAGAAGCGTTGTGACAGTTGTGATGTGACAATCATAAATGGCTTGGGACAAATGAGTGGTGACAATCGTATGCTGATTGTGACCTTCTGAGTTGACATGCATGTGGGTTGTGATGGACATGATGTGACATGCACATGTGAAGTGACAGGTATGCTGTAATGCTTCTGGAAGTCTTCTGACAAATTGAGGTCACAATAACACTCTGAGTGTGACAGGTATCAGGTGACAATGCCACATGTGTTGAGACAGAAATGATATGAGAGCCACAGGCATGATGTGATAGCTATGATGTGACACTTGCCTCTTAAGACACATGGTGAGGTAACAATCACATGAGTGTTGTGACAGTTGTGATGTGACACACATAAGCAATGTGTGACAGGTGTGTGATGACAACCACATGCTGGTTGTGACCATGTGAGGTGACACAAGTGGGTTGTACCTGATGAGATATGACACTCTCACATGTGATGCGACAGATATGATGTGACACTCTGGAAGGCATTTGACACATGTGATGTGACACTCACACTCAGGGTATGACAGATGTCAGATGACACACCCACATGGGCTGAGACAGAAGTGACGTGATAATCATAAGTGTGATGGGATAGATACGATATAATGCTTTCATGTTATGACACATGTGAGGTAACGGCCACATGGGTGTGGTGACAGTTGTGATATGACACTGATAAGAGGCTTGTGACAGATGTGTGGTGACAATCATATGCCAGTGGTGAACACATGAGGTGACAAATGGGTGGTGATGGATGTGACGTGACAGTCCCATATGTGATGTGACAGGGAAACATGACACTTTGTAAGGCACCTGACAAATGGGAGGTGACAAACACACTCTGGGTGTGACAGATGCCAGGTGACACTGCCACATGTGTTGAGACAGAAATGATGCGAGAGTCACAGGCACGATGTGACAGATATGATGTGACACGTGCATTCTGACATAGGAGAAGTGACAGTCACATGGGTGTTATAACAGTTTTGATGTAACACACAGAAGTATGTGTGACAGATGTGTGGTGACAATCATATGCCAATTGTGACAATGGGAGGTGACACACAACTGGGTTGGATCTGATGTGATGTGACAATCACATGTGCAATGTGACAGGTATGATGTGACAGTTGTGCGTGAAGACACATGTGAGGTGACAGTCACTTGAGCATTGTGACAGTTGTGATGTGAGACTCATAAGTGGCTTGTGACCAGTGTGTGGTGACAATCATATGCAGATTGTGACCATCTGAGATCACATACATATGGGTTTTGACTGATGTGATGTGACCTGCACATGTCAGATGTGACAGGGATGATGTGACACTCCCAGAAGACGTGTGACAAGTGTGAGGTGACAATCACACTGTGGGTGTGACAGATATCAGGTGACACTGCCACGTGTGTTGAGACAGAAATGATGTGATGATCACAGGCATGATATGAGAGATATGATGTGACACTTGCATATTATAACACAGATGAGGTGACAATCACATGGGCATTGTAACAGATTTGACGTGACCCACATAAGCATGTGTGACAGATGTGTGGTGACAATAACATGTGGGTTGTGACCATGTGAGGTGACACACAAGTGGGTTGTGCCTCATGTGATATTTCACTCCCATGTGTAATGTGACAGATATGATGTGACACTCCATAACACATGTGACAAATGTGAGGTGACAATCACACTCGAGGTGTGACATATGTCAGGTGACACTGCCACATGTGTTGAAGTAGAAATGGTGTGACCAATAACAGGCACAATGTGACTGACATTTTTGGATAATTGCATGTTATGACACACATGAGGTGACAATCACTCAGGCATTATGACAGGTGTGATGTGACAATCATAAGAGGCTTGTGACAGATGTGTGGTGACAATCACATGCCAATTGTGACAGGGTGAGCTGATACACACGTGGGTTGTGCCTGAAGTTATGTGACATTCTCATGTGTAATGACATATACTGTGTGATACTCTGTAATGCATGTGACAAATGTGAGGTGACAATCACAGTCTTGGTGTGACAGATGTCATGTGACACTGCCATGTGTGTTGAGACAGAAATGGCATGACAGTCACAGGCTCAATGTGACAGATATGATGTGACACTTGCCCATGATGACACTGGTGAGGTGACAATCACAGGGGGTTGTGAAAGTTGTGATGTGACACACATAATCAGTGTGTGACAGGTATGTTTTGGCAACCACATGTAGGTTGTGACCATGTGAGATGACACACAAGTGGGTTGTGCCTGCTGTGATGTGATACTCTCATGTGTGATGACAGATATGATGTAACACTTCATCAAGCATGTGGCAAATGTGAGTCAACAATCACACTCTGGGTGTGACAGATGTCAGATGACACTGCCATATTTGCTGAGACAGAAATGATGTGACAGTCACAGGCATGATGTGAAAAATAGGATGTGACACTACATAAAGCATGTCACAAATGTGAGGTGATAATGACACTTTGGATGTGACAGATATCACAACTGCCATGTGTGTTGAGACAGAAATGATATGACAATAACAGGCATGTGACTGATATGTAGTGGCACTTGCACATTATGACACATGAGAAGACAATCACAAGGACCTTGTGACAGGTGTGATGTGACAATCATAAGTGGTTTGTGCCAGTTGTGGGTTGACAATCACTCGATGGTTGTGATAATGTGAATTGTGGAAAAACAGGTTTGTGATATAGACTTTGACATGCACATGTGTGATGTGACAGATATGCAACTCTCTCTAAGGCATGTGTCAAATATGAGGTGACGATCACACTCTGGGTGTAACAGATGTCAGGGGAATCTGCCACATGTGTTGAGACAGAAATGAGGTCACAGGTGCAATGTGACAGATATGATGTGACAGTTGTGCATGATGACACAGAGGAGGTGACAATCACAAGGGCACAGTGTGTGTTGAGGCAGAAATGCTGTGACAATAACAGACATGATGTGACTGATATGTTATGGCACTTGTGTGTTACAACACAGGTGATGTGACAATCACATGGGCCTTGTAACAGTTTTGATGTGACACACATAAGCATGTGTGACACATGTGTGGTGATCACGTGAGGTGACACACAAATGGCTTGTGCTTGATGTGATATGACTCTCATGTGTGATGACAGGTATGATGCGATGCTCTGTAAAGCAAGTGACAATGTGAGGTGACACACAAGTTGATTGGAACTGATCTGATGTGACACACACATGTGTGATATGAGAGGTATGATGTGACACCCCTGCATGGCATGTGACTTATATGAGGTGACACTCACTCTCTGGGTGTGACACATGTCAGGAGACACTCTCATGCGTGTTGAGACAGATGTGATATGACAATCACAGGTGCAATGCGACACATATGATGGGGCATTTGCATGTTAAGATACATGTGGGATGACAACCACAGAAGCGTTGTGACAGTTGTGATGTGACAATCATAAATGGCTTGGGACAAATGAGTGGTGACAATCGTATGCTGATTGTGACCTTCTGAGTTGACATGCATGTGGGTTGTGATGGACATGATGTGACATGCACATGTGAAGTGACAGGTATGCTGTAATGCTTCTGGAAGTCTTCTGACAAATTGAGGTCACAATACCACTCTGAGTGTGACAGGTATCAGGTGACAATGCCACATGTGTTGAGACAGAAATGATATGAGAGCCACAGGCATGATGTGATAGCTATGATGTGACACTTGCCTCTTAAGACACATGGTGAGGTAACAATCACATGAGTGTTGTGACAGTTGTGATGTGACACACATAAGCAATGTGTGACAGGTGTGTGATGACAACCACATGCTGGTTGTGACCATGTGAGGTGACACAAGTGGGTTGTACCTGATGAGATATGACACTCTCACATGTGATGCGACAGATATGATGTGACACTCTGGAAGGCATTTGACACATGTGATGTGACACTCACACTCAGGGTATGACAGATGTCAGATGACACACCCACATGGGCTGAGACAGAAGTGACGTGATAATCATAAGTGTGATGGGATAGATACGATATAATGCTTTCATGTTATGACACATGTGAGGTAACGGCCACATGGGTGTGGTGACAGTTGTGATATGACACTGATAAGAGGCTTGTGACAGATGTGTGGTGACAATCATATGCCAGTGGTGAACACATGAGGTGACAAATGGGTGGTGATGGATGTGACGTGACAGTCCCATATGTGATGTGACAGGGAAACATGACACTTTGTAAGGCACCTGACAAATGGGAGGTGACAAACACACTCTGGGTGTGACAGATGCCAGGTGACACTGCCACATGTGTTGAGACAGAAATGATGCGAGAGTCACAGGCACGATGTGACAGATATGATGTGACACGTGCATTCTGACATAGGAGAAGTGACAGTCACATGGGTGTTATAACAGTTTTGATGTAACACACAGAAGTATGTGTGACAGATGTGTGGTGACAATCATATGCCAATTGTGACAATGGGAGGTGACACACAACTGGGTTGGATCTGATGTGATGTGACAATCACATGTGCAATGTGACAGGTATGATGTGACAGTTGTGCGTGAAGACACATGTGAGGTGACAGTCACTTGAGCATTGTGACAGTTGTGATGTGAGACTCATAAGTGGCTTGTGACCAGTGTGTGGTGACAATCATATGCAGATTGTGACCATCTGAGATCACATACATATGGGTTTTGACTGATGTGATGTGACATGCACATGTCAGATGTGACAGGGATGATGTGACACTCCCAGAAGACGTGTGACAAGTGTGAGGTGACAATCACACTGTGGGTGTGACAGATATCAGGTGACACTGCCATGTGTGTTGAGACAGAAATGATGTGATGATCACAGGCATGATATGAGAGATATGATGTGACACTTGCATATTATAACACAGATGAGGTGACAATCACATGGGCATTGTAACAGATTTGACGTGACCCACATAAGCATGTGTGACAGATGTGTGGTGACAATAACATGTGGGTTGTGACCATGTGAGGTGACACACAAGTGGGTTGTGCCTCATGTGATATTTCACTCCCATGTGTAATGTGACAGATATGATGTGACACTCCATAACACATGTGACAAATGTGAGGTGACAATCACACTCGAGGTGTGACATATGTCAGGTGACACTGCCACATGTGTTGAAGTAGAAATGGTGTGACCAATAACAGGCACAATGTGACTGACATTTTTGGATAATTGCATGTTATGACACACATGAGGTGACAATCACTCAGGCATTATGACAGGTGTGATGTGACAATCATAAGAGGCTTGTGACAGATGTGTGGTGACAATCACATGCCAATTGTGACAGGGTGAGCTGATACACACCTGGGTTGTGCCTGAAGTTATGTGACATTCTCATGTGTAATGACATATACTGTGTGATACTCTGTAATGCATGTGACAAATGTGAGGTGACAATCACAGTCTTGGTGTGACAGATGTCATGTGACACTGCCATGTGTGTTGAGACAGAAATGGCATGACAGTCACAGGCTCAATGTGACAGATATGATGTGACAGTTGTGCATGATGACACAGAGGAGGTGACAATCACAAGGGCACTGTGACAGCAGTGATGTGACCCACATAAGCAGTGTGTGAGAAAACCCACATGCTGGTTGTGACTATGTGAGATGACACACAAGGGGCTTGTGCCTGATGTGATATGACACTGTCATGTGTGATGACAGATATGATGTGGCACTCCATAAAGCACATGACAAATGTGAGGTGACAATCACACTCTTGGTGTGACAGATGTCATGTGACACTGACATGTGTGTTGAGACAAATAGGTGACAGCCACAGGCATGATGTGACAGATATGTGACACTTGCCTGTTATGACACAGATGAGGTGACCATCACATGGGCATGGTGACAGTTTGGATGTGACACACATAAGTGGTGTGTGACAGCTGTGTGGTGTCAACCACTTGCTGGTTGTGACCATGTGAGGTGACACACAAGTGGGTTGTGCCTGATGTGCTATGACACACTCATGTGATGGGACACATATGACATGACACTCCAGAAGTCATGTGACACATGTGATGTGCTAATCACACTCTTGTTGAGACAGATGTCAGGTAACACTGCCATGTGTGTCGAGACAGAAATAGTGTGACCCTAACAGGCACAATGTGACTGAAATGTTGTGACACTTGCACATTATGACACCCATGAGGTGACAATCACACAGGCATTGGGACAGGTGTGATGTGACAATCATGAGTCTTGTGACCGATGTGTGGTGACATTGACATGCCAATTGTGACCATGTGAGGTGACACACAAGTGAATTTGGAACTGTTACGATGTGACACACGCATGTGCAATGTGACTGGTGTGATGTGACACTCCTGGGAGGCATGTGACTAATATGAGGGGACAATCACACTCTGTGTGTCACAGGAGTCAGGTGACACTCTCAAGTGTGTTGAGACCCATGTGATGTGACAATCACATGTGCAATGACACAGGTATGATGTGACCCTTGGGCATTAAGACACATGAGGTGACAAATACATGAACATTGTGACAGTTGTGATGTGACCGTCATAAGCAGCTTGTGACAGATGTGCGGTGACAATCACATGCCAGTTGTGACCATGTGAGGTGACACACAAGTGGGCTGTGCCTGATGTGATATGACACTCTCATGTGTGATGACAGATAGGATGTGTCACTCTGTAAAGCATGTGCCAAATGTGAGGTAACACACTATGGGTGTAACAGATGTCAGATGACACTGCCACATTTGTTGAGGCAGAAATGCTGTGACAATAACAGACATGATGTGACTGATATGTTATGGCACTTGCGTGTTACAACACAGGTGATGTGACAATCACATGGGCCTTGTAACAGTTTTGATGTGACACACATAAGCATGTGTGACACATGTGTGGTGATCACGTGAGGTGACACACAAATGGCTTGTGCTTGATGTGATATGACTCTCATGTGTGATGACAGGTATGATGCGATGCTCTGTAAAGCAAGTGACAATGTGAGGTGACACACAAGTTGATTGGAACTGATCTGATGTGACACACACATGTGTGATATGAGAGGTATGATGTGACACCCCTGCATGGCATGTGACTTATATGAGGTGACAATCACTCTCTGGGTGTGACACATGTCAGGAGACACTCTCATGCGTGTTGAGACAGATGTGATATGACAATCACAGGTGCAATGCGACACATATGATGGGGCATTTGCATGTTAAGATACATGTGGGATGACAACCACAGAAGCGTTGTGACAGTTGTGATGTGACAGTCATAAATGGCTTGGGACAAATGAGTGGTGACAATCGTATGCTGATTGTGACCTTCTGAGTTGACATGCATGTGGGTTGTGATGGACATGATGTGACATGCACATGTGAAGTGACAGGTATGCTGTAATGCTTCTGGAAGTCTTCTGACAAATTGAGGTCACAATACCACTCTGAGTGTGACAGGTATCAGGTGACAATGCCACATGTGTTGAGACAGAAATGATATGAGAGCCACAGGCATGATGTGATAGCTATGATGTGACACTTGCCTGTTAAGACACATGGTGAGGTAACAATCACATGAGTGTTGTGACAGTTGTGATGTGACACACATAAGCAATGTGTGACAGGTGTGTGATGACAACCACATGCTGGTTGTGACCATGTGAGGTGACACAAGTGGGTTGTACCTGATGAGATATGACACTCTCACATGTGATGCGACAGATATGATGTGACACTCTGGAAGGCATTTGACACATGTGATGTGACACTCACACTCAGGGTATGACAGATGTCAGATGACACACCCACATGGGCTGAGACAGAAGTGACGTGATAATCATAAGTGTGATGGGATAGATACGATATAATGCTTTCATGTTATGACACATGTGAGGTAACGGCCACATGGGTGTGGTGACAGTTGTGATATGACACTGATAAGAGGCTTGTGACAGATGTGTGGTGACAATCATATGCCAGTGGTGAACACATGAGGTGACAAATGGGTGGTGATGGATGTGACGTGACAGTCCCATATGTGATGTGACAGGGAAACATGACACTTTGTAAGGCACCTGACAAATGGGAGGTGACAAACACACTCTGGGTGTGACAGATGCCAGGTGACACTGCCACATGTGTTGAGACAGAAATGATGCGAGAGTCACAGGCACGATGTGACAGATATGATGTGACACGTGCATTCTGACATAGGAGAAGTGACAGTCACATGGGTGTTATAACAGTTTTGATGTAACACACAGAAGTATGTGTGACAGATGTGTGGTGACAATCATATGCCAATTGTGACAATGGGAGGTGACACACAACTGGGTTGGATCTGATGTGATGTGACAATCACATGTGCAATGTGACAGGTATGATGTGACAGTTGTGCGTGAAGACACATGTGAGGTGACAGTCACTTGAGCATTGTGACAGTTGTGATGTGAGACTCATAAGTGGCTTGTGACCAGTGTGTGGTGACAATCATATGCAGATTGTGACCATCTGAGATCACATACATATGGGTTTTGACTGATGTGATGTGACATGCACATGTCAGATGTGACAGGGATGATGTGACACTCCCAGAAGACGTGTGACAAGTGTGAGGTGACAATCACACTGTGGGTGTGACAGATATCAGGTGACACTGCCACGTGTGTTGAGACAGAAATGATGTGATGATCACAGGCATGATATGAGAGATATGATGTGACACTTGCATATTATAACACAGATGAGGTGACAATCACATGGGCATTGTAACAGATTTGACGTGACCCACATAAGCATGTGTGACAGATGTGTGGTGACAATAACATGTGGGTTGTGACCATGTGAGGTGACACACAAGTGGGTTGTGCCTCATGTGATATTTCACTCCCATGTGTAATGTGACAGATATGATGTGACACTCCATAACACATGTGACAAATGTGAGGTGACAATCACACTCGAGGTGTGACATATGTCAGGTGACACTGCCACATGTGTTGAAGTAGAAATGGTGTGACCAATAACAGGCACAATGTGACTGACATTTTTGGATAATTGCATGTTATGACACACATGAGGTGACAATCACTCAGGCATTATGACAGGTGTGATGTGACAATCATAAGAGGCTTGTGACAGATGTGTGGTGACAATCACATGCCAATTGTGACAGGGTGAGCTGATACACACGTGGGTTGTGCCTGAAGTTATGTGACATTCTCATGTGTAATGACATATACTGTGTGATACTCTGTAATGCATGTGACAAATGTGAGGTGACAATCACAGTCTTGGTGTGACAGATGTCATGTGACACTGCCATGTGTGTTGAGACAGAAATGGCATGACAGTCACAGGCTCAATGTGACAGATATGATGTGACAGTTGTGCATGATGACACAGAGGAGGTGACAATCACAAGGGCACAGTGACAGCAGTGATGTGACCCACATAAGCAGTGTGTGAGAAAACCACATGCTGGTTGTGACTATGTGAGATGACACACAAGGGGCTTGTGCCTGATGTGATATGACACTGTCATGTGTGATGACAGATATGATGTGGCACTCCATAAAGCACATGACAAATGTGAGGTGACAATCACACTCTTGGTGTGACAGATGTCATGTGACACTGACATGTGTGTTGAGACAAATAGGTGACAGCCACAGGCATGATGTGACAGATATGTGACACTTGCCTGTTATGACACAGATGAGGTGACCATCACATGGGCATGGTGACAGTTTGGATGTGACACACATAAGTGGTGTGTGACAGCTGTGTGGTGTCAACCACTTGCTGGTTGTGACCATGTGAGGTGACACACAAGTGGGTTGTGCCTGATGTGCTATGACACACTCATGTGATGGGACACATATGACATGACACTCCAGAAGTCATGTGACACATGTGATGTGCTAATCACACTCTTGTTGAGACAGATGTCAGGTAACACTGCCATGTGTGTCAGAGACAGAAATAGTGTGACCCTAACAGGCACAATGTGACTGAAATGTTGTGACACTTGCACATTATGACACCCATGAGGTGACAATCACACAGGCATTGGGACAGGTGTGATGTGACAATCATGAGTCTTGTGACAGATGTGTGGTGACATTGACATGCCAATTGTGACCATGTGAGGTGACACACAAGTGAATTTGGAACTGTTACGATGTGACACACGCATGTGCAATGTGACTGGTGTGATGTGACACTCCTGGGAGGCATGTGACTAATATGAGGGGACAATCACACTCTGTGTGTCACAGGAGTCAGGTGACACTCTCAAGTGTGTTGAGACCCATGTGATGTGACAATCACATGTGCAATGACACAGGTATGATGTGACCCTTGGGCATTAAGACACATGAGGTGACAAATACATGAATATTGTGACAGTTGTGATGTGACCATCATAAGCAGCTTGTGACAGATGTGCGGTGACAATCACATGCCAGTTGTGACCATGTGAGGTGACACACAAGTGGGCTGTGCCTGATGTGATATGACACTCTCATGTGTGATGACAGATAGGATGTGTCACTCTGTAAAGCATGTGCCAAATGTGAGGTAACACACTATGGGTGTAACAGATGTCAGATGACACTGCCACATTTGTTGAGGCAGAAATGCTGTGACAATAACAGACATGATGTGACTGATATGTTATGGCACTTGCGTGTTACAACACAGGTGATGTGACAATCACATGGGCCTTGTAACAGTTTTGATGTGACACACATAAGCATGTGTGACACATGTGTGGTGATCACGTGAGGTGACACACAAATGGCTTGTGCTTGATGTGATATGACTCTCATGTGTGATGACAGGTATGATGCGATGCTCTGTAAAGCAAGTGACAATGTGAGGTGACACACAAGTTGATTGGAACTGATCTGATGTGACACACACATGTGTGATATGAGAGGTATGATGTGACACCCCTGCATGGCATGTGACTTATATGAGGTGACACTCACTCTCTGGGTGTGACACATGTCAGGAGACACTCTCATGCATGTTGAGACAGATGTGATATGACAATCACAGGTGCAATGCGACACATATGATGGGGCATTTGCATGTTAAGATACATGTGGGATGACAACCACAGAAGCGTTGTGACAGTTGTGATGTGACAATCATAAATGGCTTGGGACAAATGAGTGGTGACAATCGTATGCTGATTGTGACCTTCTGAGTTGACATGCATGTGGGTTGTGATGGACATGATGTGACATGCACATGTGAAGTGACAGGTATGCTGTAATGCTTCTGGAAGTCTTCTGACAAATTGAGGTCACAATAACACTCTGAGTGTGACAGGTATCAGGTGACAATGCCACATGTGTTGAGACAGAAATGATATGAGAGCCACAGGCATGATGTGATAGCTATGATGTGACACTTGCCTCTTAAGACACATGGTGAGGTAACAATCACATGAGTGTTGTGACAGTTGTGATGTGACACACATAAGCAATGTGTGACAGGTGTGTGATGACAACCACATGCTGGTTGTGACCATGTGAGGTGACACAAGTGGGTTGTACCTGATGAGATATGACACTCTCACATGTGATGCGACAGATATGATGTGACACTCTGGAAGGCATTTGACACATGTGATGTGACACTCACACTCAGGGTATGACAGATGTCAGATGACACACCCACATGGGCTGAGACAGAAGTGACGTGATAATCATAAGTGTGATGGGATAGATACGATATAATGCTTTCATGTTATGACACATGTGAGGTAACGGCCACATGGGTGTGGTGACAGTTGTGATATGACACTGATAAGAGGCTTGTGACAGATGTGTGGTGACAATCATATGCCAGTGGTGAACACATGAGGTGACAAATGGGTGGTGATGGATGTGACGTGACAGTCCCATATGTGATGTGACAGGGAAACATGACACTTTGTAAGGCACCTGACAAATGGGAGGTGACAAACACACTCTGGGTGTGACAGATGCCAGGTGACACTGCCACATGTGTTGAGACAGAAATGATGCGAGAGTCACAGGCACGATGTGACAGATATGATGTGACACGTGCATTCTGACATAGGAGAAGTGACAGTCACATGGGTGTTATAACAGTTTTGATGTAACACACAGAAGTATGTGTGACAGATGTGTGGTGACAATCATATGCCAATTGTGACAATGGGAGGTGACACACAACTGGGTTGGATCTGATGTGATGTGACAATCACATGTGCAATGTGACAGGTATGATGTGACAGTTGTGCGTGAAGACACATGTGAGGTGACAGTCACTTGAGCATTGTGACAGTTGTGATGTGAGACTCATAAGTGGCTTGTGACCAGTGTGTGGTGACAATCATATGCAGATTGTGACCATCTGAGATCACATACATATGGGTTTTGACTGATGTGATGTGACATGCACATGTCAGATGTGACAGGGATGATGTGACACTCCCAGAAGACGTGTGACAAGTGTGAGGTGACAATCACACTGTGGGTGTGACAGATATCAGGTGACACTGCCACGTGTGTTGAGACAGAAATGATGTGATGATCACAGGCATGATATGAGAGATATGATGTGACACTTGCATATTATAACACAGATGAGGTGACAATCACATGGGCATTGTAACAGATTTGACGTGACCCACATAAGCATGTGTGACAGATGTGTGGTGACAATAACATGTGGGTTGTGACCATGTGAGGTGACACACAAGTGGGTTGTGCCTCATGTGATATTTCACTCCCATGTGTAATGTGACAGATATGATGTGACACTCCATAACACATGTGACAAATGTGAGGTGACAATCACACTCGAGGTGTGACATATGTCAGGTGACACTGCCACATGTGTTGAAGTAGAAATGGTGTGACCAATAACAGGCACAATGTGACTGACATTTTTGGATAATTGCATGTTATGACACACATGAGGTGACAATCACTCAGGCATTATGACAGGTGTGATGTGACAATCATAAGAGGCTTGTGACAGATGTGTGGTGACAATCACATGCCAATTGTGACAGGGTGAGCTGATACACACGTGGGTTGTGCCTGAAGTTATGTGACATTCTCATGTGTAATGACATATACTGTGTGATACTCTGTAATGCATGTGACAAATGTGAGGTGACAATCACAGTCTTGGTGTGACAGATGTCATGTGACACTGCCATGTGTGTTGAGACAGAAATGGCATGACAGTCACAGGCTCAATGTGACAGATATGATGTGACACTTGCCCATGATGACACTGGTGAGGTGACAATCACAGGGGGTTGTGAAAGTTGTGATGTGACACACATAATCAGTGTGTGACAGGTATGTTTTGGCAACCACATGTAGGTTGTGACCATGTGAGATGACACACAAGTGGGTTGTGCCTGCTGTGATGTGATACTCTCATGTGTGATGACAGATATGATGTAACACTTCATCAAGCATGTGGCAAATGTGAGTCAACAATCACACTCTGGGTGTGACAGATGTCAGATGACACTGCCATATTTGCTGAGACAGAAATGATGTGACAGTCACAGGCATGATGTGAAAAATAGGATGTGACACTACATAAAGCATGTCACAAATGTGAGGTGATAATGACACTTTGGATGTGACAGATATCACAACTGCCATGTGTGTTGAGACAGAAATGATATGACAATAACAGGCATGTGACTGATATGTAGTGGCACTTGCACATTATGACACATGAGAAGACAATCACAAGGACCTTGTGACAGGTGTGATGTGACAATCATAAGTGGTTTGTGCCAGTTGTGGGTTGACAATCACTCGATGGTTGTGATAATGTGAATTGTGGAAAAACAGGTTTGTGATATAGACTTTGACATGCACATGTGTGATGTGACAGATATGCAACTCTCTCTAAGGCATGTGTCAAATATGAGGTGACGATCACACTCTGGGTGTAACAGATGTCAGGGGAATCTGCCACATGTGTTGAGACAGAAATGAGGTCACAGGTGCAATGTGACAGATATGATGTGACAGTTGTGCATGATGACACAGAGGAGGTGACAATCACAAGGGCACAGTGTGTGTTGAGGCAGAAATGCTGTGACAATAACAGACATGATGTGACTGATATGTTATGGCACTTGTGTGTTACAACACAGGTGATGTGACAATCACATGGGCCTTGTAACAGTTTTGATGTGACACACATAAGCATGTGTGACACATGTGTGGTGATCACGTGAGGTGACACACAAATGGCTTGTGCTTGATGTGATATGACTCTCATGTGTGATGACAGGTATGATGCGATGCTCTGTAAAGCAAGTGACAATGTGAGGTGACACACAAGTTGATTGGAACTGATCTGATGTGACACACACATGTGTGATATGAGAGGTATGATGTGACACCCCTGCATGGCATGTGACTTATATGAGGTGACAATCACTCTCTGGGTGTGACACATGTCAGGAGACACTCTCATGCGTGTTGAGACAGATGTGATATGACAATCACAGGTGCAATGCGACACATATGATGGGGCATTTGCATGTTAAGATACATGTGGGATGACAACCACAGAAGCGTTGTGACAGTTGTGATGTGACAATCATAAATGGCTTGGGACAAATGAGTGGTGACAATCGTATGCTGATTGTGACCTTCTGAGTTGACATGCATGTGGGTTGTGATGGACATGATGTGACATGCACATGTGAAGTGACAGGTATGCTGTAATGCTTCTGGAAGTCTTCTGACAAATTGAGGTCACAATAACACTCTGAGTGTGACAGGTATCAGGTGACAATGCCACATGTGTTGAGACAGAAATGATATGAGAGCCACAGGCATGATGTGATAGCTATGATGTGACACTTGCCTCTTAAGACACATGGTGAGGTAACAATCACATGAGTGTTGTGACAGTTGTGATGTGACACACATAAGCAATGTGTGACAGGTGTGTGATGACAACCACATGCTGGTTGTGACCATGTGAGGTGACACAAGTGGGTTGTACCTGATGAGATATGACACTCTCACATGTGATGCGACAGATATGATGTGACACTCTGGAAGGCATTTGACACATGTGATGTGACACTCACACTCAGGGTATGACAGATGTCAGATGACACACCCACATGGGCTGAGACAGAAGTGACGTGATAATCATAAGTGTGATGGGATAGATACGATATAATGCTTTCATGTTATGACACATGTGAGGTAACGGCCACATGGGTGTGGTGACAGTTGTGATATGACACTGATAAGAGGCTTGTGACAGATGTGTGGTGACAATCATATGCCAGTGGTGAACACATGAGGTGACAAATGGGTGGTGATGGATGTGACGTGACAGTCCCATATGTGATGTGACAGGGAAACATGACACTTTGTAAGGCACCTGACAAATGGGAGGTGACAAACACACTCTGGGTGTGACAGATGCCAGGTGACACTGCCACATGTGTTGAGACAGAAATGATGCGAGAGTCACAGGCACGATGTGACAGATATGATGTGACACGTGCATTCTGACATAGGAGAAGTGACAGTCACATGGGTGTTATAACAGTTTTGATGTAACACACAGAAGTATGTGTGACAGATGTGTGGTGACAATCATATGCCAATTGTGACAATGGGAGGTGACACACAACTGGGTTGGATCTGATGTGATGTGACAATCACATGTGCAATGTGACAGGTATGATGTGACAGTTGTGCGTGAAGACACATGTGAGGTGACAGTCACTTGAGCATTGTGACAGTTGTGATGTGAGACTCATAAGTGGCTTGTGACCAGTGTGTGGTGACAATCATATGCAGATTGTGACCATCTGAGATCACATACATATGGGTTTTGACTGATGTGATGTGACATGCACATGTCAGATGTGACAGGGATGATGTGACACTCCCAGAAGACGTGTGACAAGTGTGAGGTGACAATCACACTGTGGGTGTGACAGATATCAGGTGACACTGCCATGTGTGTTGAGACAGAAATGATGTGATGATCACAGGCATGATATGAGAGATATGATGTGACACTTGCATATTATAACACAGATGAGGTGACAATCACATGGGCATTGTAACAGATTTGACGTGACCCACATAAGCATGTGTGACAGATGTGTGGTGACAATAACATGTGGGTTGTGACCATGTGAGGTGACACACAAGTGGGTTGTGCCTCATGTGATATTTCACTCCCATGTGTAATGTGACAGATATGATGTGACACTCCATAACACATGTGACAAATGTGAGGTGACAATCACACTCGAGGTGTGACATATGTCAGGTGACACTGCCACATGTGTTGAAGTAGAAATGGTGTGACCAATAACAGGCACAATGTGACTGACATTTTTGGATAATTGCATGTTATGACACACATGAGGTGACAATCACTCAGGCATTATGACAGGTGTGATGTGACAATCATAAGAGGCTTGTGACAGATGTGTGGTGACAATCACATGCCAATTGTGACAGGGTGAGCTGATACACACCTGGGTTGTGCCTGAAGTTATGTGACATTCTCATGTGTAATGACATATACTGTGTGATACTCTGTAATGCATGTGACAAATGTGAGGTGACAATCACAGTCTTGGTGTGACAGATGTCATGTGACACTGCCATGTGTGTTGAGACAGAAATGGCATGACAGTCACAGGCTCAATGTGACAGATATGATGTGACAGTTGTGCATGATGACACAGAGGAGGTGACAATCACAAGGGCACTGTGACAGCAGTGATGTGACCCACATAAGCAGTGTGTGAGAAAACCCACATGCTGGTTGTGACTATGTGAGATGACACACAAGGGGCTTGTGCCTGATGTGATATGACACTGTCATGTGTGATGACAGATATGATGTGGCACTCCATAAAGCACATGACAAATGTGAGGTGACAATCACACTCTTGGTGTGACAGATGTCATGTGACACTGACATGTGTGTTGAGACAAATAGGTGACAGCCACAGGCATGATGTGACAGATATGTGACACTTGCCTGTTATGACACAGATGAGGTGACCATCACATGGGCATGGTGACAGTTTGGATGTGACACACATAAGTGGTGTGTGACAGCTGTGTGGTGTCAACCACTTGCTGGTTGTGACCATGTGAGGTGACACACAAGTGGGTTGTGCCTGATGTGCTATGACACACTCATGTGATGGGACACATATGACATGACACTCCAGAAGTCATGTGACACATGTGATGTGCTAATCACACTCTTGTTGAGACAGATGTCAGGTAACACTGCCATGTGTGTCGAGACAGAAATAGTGTGACCCTAACAGGCACAATGTGACTGAAATGTTGTGACACTTTCACATTATGACACCCATGAGGTGACAATCACACAGGCATTGGGACAGGTGTGATGTGACAATCATGAGTCTTGTGACCGATGTGTGGTGACATTGACATGCCAATTGTGACCATGTGAGGTGACACACAAGTGAATTTGGAACTGTTACGATGTGACACACGCATGTGCAATGTGACTGGTGTGATGTGACACTCCTGGGAGGCATGTGACTAATATGAGGGGACAATCACACTCTGTGTGTCACAGGAGTCAGGTGACACTCTCAAGTGTGTTGAGACCCATGTGATGTGACAATCACATGTGCAATGACACAGGTATGATGTGACCCTTGGGCATTAAGACACATGAGGTGACAAATACATGAACATTGTGACAGTTGTGATGTGACCGTCATAAGCAGCTTGTGACAGATGTGCGGTGACAATCACATGCCAGTTGTGACCATGTGAGGTGACACACAAGTGGGCTGTGCCTGATGTGATATGACACTCTCATGTGTGATGACAGATAGGATGTGTCACTCTGTAAAGCATGTGCCAAATGTGAGGTAACACACTATGGGTGTAACAGATGTCAGATGACACTGCCACATTTGTTGAGGCAGAAATGCTGTGACAATAACAGACATGATGTGACTGATATGTTATGGCACTTGCGTGTTACAACACAGGTGATGTGACAATCACATGGGCCTTGTAACAGTTTTGATGTGACACACATAAGCATGTGTGACACATGTGTGGTGATCACGTGAGGTGACACACAAATGGCTTGTGCTTGATGTGATATGACTCTCATGTGTGATGACAGGTATGATGCGATGCTCTGTAAAGCAAGTGACAATGTGAGGTGACACACAAGTTGATTGGAACTGATCTGATGTGACACACACATGTGTGATATGAGAGGTATGATGTGACACCCCTGCATGGCATGTGACTTATATGAGGTGACAATCACTCTCTGGGTGTGACACATGTCAGGAGACACTCTCATGCGTGTTGAGACAGATGTGATATGACAATCACAGGTGCAATGCGACACATATGATGGGGCATTTGCATGTTAAGATACATGTGGGATGACAACCACAGAAGCGTTGTGACAGTTGTGATGTGACAGTCATAAATGGCTTGGGACAAATGAGTGGTGACAATCGTATGCTGATTGTGACCTTCTGAGTTGACATGCATGTGGGTTGTGATGGACATGATGTGACATGCACATGTGAAGTGACAGGTATGCTGTAATGCTTCTGGAAGTCTTCTGACAAATTGAGGTCACAATACCACTCTGAGTGTGACAGGTATCAGGTGACAATGCCACATGTGTTGAGACAGAAATGATATGAGAGCCACAGGCATGATGTGATAGCTATGATGTGACACTTGCCTGTTAAGACACATGGTGAGGTAACAATCACATGAGTGTTGTGACAGTTGTGATGTGACACACATAAGCAATGTGTGACAGGTGTGTGATGACAACCACATGCTGGTTGTGACCATGTGAGGTGACACAAGTGGGTTGTACCTGATGAGATATGACACTCTCACATGTGATGCGACAGATATGATGTGACACTCTGGAAGGCATTTGACACATGTGATGTGACACTCACACTCAGGGTATGACAGATGTCAGATGACACACCCACATGGGCTGAGACAGAAGTGACGTGATAATCATAAGTGTGATGGGATAGATACGATATAATGCTTTCATGTTATGACACATGTGAGGTAACGGCCACATGGGTGTGGTGACAGTTGTGATATGACACTGATAAGAGGCTTGTGACAGATGTGTGGTGACAATCATATGCCAGTGGTGAACACATGAGGTGACAAATGGGTGGTGATGGATGTGACGTGACAGTCCCATATGTGATGTGACAGGGAAACATGACACTTTGTAAGGCACCTGACAAATGGGAGGTGACAAACACACTCTGGGTGTGACAGATGCCAGGTGACACTGCCACATGTGTTGAGACAGAAATGATGCGAGAGTCACAGGCACGATGTGACAGATATGATGTGACACGTGCATTCTGACATAGGAGAAGTGACAGTCACATGGGTGTTATAACAGTTTTGATGTAACACACAGAAGTATGTGTGACAGATGTGTGGTGACAATCATATGCCAATTGTGACAATGGGAGGTGACACACAACTGGGTTGGATCTGATGTGATGTGACAATCACATGTGCAATGTGACAGGTATGATGTGACAGTTGTGCGTGAAGACACATGTGAGGTGACAGTCACTTGAGCATTGTGACAGTTGTGATGTGAGACTCATAAGTGGCTTGTGACCAGTGTGTGGTGACAATCATATGCAGATTGTGACCATCTGAGATCACATACATATGGGTTTTGACTGATGTGATGTGACATGCACATGTCAGATGTGACAGGGATGATGTGACACTCCCAGAAGACGTGTGACAAGTGTGAGGTGACAATCACACTGTGGGTGTGACAGATATCAGGTGACACTGCCACGTGTGTTGAGACAGAAATGATGTGATGATCACAGGCATGATATGAGAGATATGATGTGACACTTGCATATTATAACACAGATGAGGTGACAATCACATGGGCATTGTAACAGATTTGACGTGACCCACATAAGCATGTGTGACAGATGTGTGGTGACAATAACATGTGGGTTGTGACCATGTGAGGTGACACACAAGTGGGTTGTGCCTCATGTGATATTTCACTCCCATGTGTAATGTGACAGATATGATGTGACACTCCATAACACATGTGACAAATGTGAGGTGACAATCACACTCGAGGTGTGACATATGTCAGGTGACACTGCCACATGTGTTGAAGTAGAAATGGTGTGACCAATAACAGGCACAATGTGACTGACATTTTTGGATAATTGCATGTTATGACACACATGAGGTGACAATCACTCAGGCATTATGACAGGTGTGATGTGACAATCATAAGAGGCTTGTGACAGATGTGTGGTGACAATCACATGCCAATTGTGACAGGGTGAGCTGATACACACGTGGGTTGTGCCTGAAGTTATGTGACATTCTCATGTGTAATGACATATACTGTGTGATACTCTGTAATGCATGTGACAAATGTGAGGTGACAATCACAGTCTTGGTGTGACAGATGTCATGTGACACTGCCATGTGTGTTGAGACAGAAATGGCATGACAGTCACAGGCTCAATGTGACAGATATGATGTGACAGTTGTGCATGATGACACAGAGGAGGTGACAATCACAAGGGCACAGTGACAGCAGTGATGTGACCCACATAAGCAGTGTGTGAGAAAACCCACATGCTGGTTGTGACTATGTGAGATGACACACAAGGGGCTTGTGCCTGATGTGATATGACACTGTCATGTGTGATGACAGATATGATGTGGCACTCCATAAAGCACATGACAAATGTGAGGTGACAATCACACTCTTGGTGTGACAGATGTCATGTGACACTGACATGTGTGTTGAGACAAATAGGTGACAGCCACAGGCATGATGTGACAGATATGTGACACTTGCCTGTTATGACACAGATGAGGTGACCATCACATGGGCATGGTGACAGTTTGGATGTGACACACATAAGTGGTGTGTGACAGCTGTGTGGTGTCAACCACTTGCTGGTTGTGACCATGTGAGGTGACACACAAGTGGGTTGTGCCTGATGTGCTATGACACACTCATGTGATGGGACACATATGACATGACACTCCAGAAGTCATGTGACACATGTGATGTGCTAATCACACTCTTGTTGAGACAGATGTCAGGTAACACTGCCATGTGTGTCGAGACAGAAATAGTGTGACCCTAACAGGCACAATGGGACTGAAATGTTGTGACACTTGCACATTATGACACCCATGAGGTGACAATCACACAGGCATTGGGACAGGTGTGATGTGACAATCATGAGTCTTGTGACAGATGTGTGGTGACATTGACATGCCAATTGTGACCATGTGAGGTGACACACAAGTGAATTTGGAACTGTTACGATGTGACACACGCATGTGCAATGTGACTGGTGTGATGTGACACTCCTGGGAGGCATGTGACTAATATGAGGGGACAATCACACTCTGTGTGTCACAGGAGTCAGGTGACACTCTCAAGTGTGTTGAGACCCATGTGATGTGACAATCACATGTGCAATGACACAGGTATGATGTGACCCTTGGGCATTAAGACACATGAGGTGACAAATACATGAACATTGTGACAGTTGTGATGTGACCGTCATAAGCAGCTTGTGACAGATGTGCGGTGACAATCACATGCCAGTTGTGACCATGTGAGGTGACACACAAGTGGGCTGTGCCTGATGTGATATGACACTCTCATGTGTGATGACAGATAGGATGTGTCACTCTGTAAAGCATGTGCCAAATGTGAGGTAACACACTATGGGTGTAACAGATGTCAGATGACACTGCCACATTTGTTGAGGCAGAAATGCTGTGACAATAACAGACATGATGTGACTGATATGTTATGGCACTTGCGTGTTACAACACAGGTGATGTGACAATCACATGGGCCTTGTAACAGTTTTGATGTGACACACATAAGCATGTGTGACACATGTGTGGTGATCACGTGAGGTGACACACAAATGGCTTGTGCTTGATGTGATATGACTCTCATGTGTGATGACAGGTATGATGCGATGCTCTGTAAAGCAAGTGACAATGTGAGGTGACACACAAGTTGATTGGAACTGATCTGATGTGACACACACATGTGTGATATGAGAGGTATGATGTGACACCCCTGCATGGCATGTGACTTATATGAGGTGACACTCACTCTCTGGGTGTGACACATGTCAGGAGACACTCTCATGCATGTTGAGACAGATGTGATATGACAATCACAGGTGCAATGCGACACATATGATGGGGCATTTGCATGTTAAGATACATGTGGGATGACAACCACAGAAGCGTTGTGACAGTTGTGATGTGACAATCATAAATGGCTTGGGACAAATGAGTGGTGACAATCGTATGCTGATTGTGACCTTCTGAGTTGACATGCATGTGGGTTGTGATGGACATGATGTGACATGCACATGTGAAGTGACAGGTATGCTGTAATGCTTCTGGAAGTCTTCTGACAAATTGAGGTCACAATAACACTCTGAGTGTGACAGGTATCAGGTGACAATGCCACATGTGTTGAGACAGAAATGATATGAGAGCCACAGGCATGATGTGATAGCTATGATGTGACACTTGCCTCTTAAGACACATGGTGAGGTAACAATCACATGAGTGTTGTGACAGTTGTGATGTGACACACATAAGCAATGTGTGACAGGTGTGTGATGACAACCACATGCTGGTTGTGACCATGTGAGGTGACACAAGTGGGTTGTACCTGATGAGATATGACACTCTCACATGTGATGCGACAGATATGATGTGACACTCTGGAAGGCATTTGACACATGTGATGTGACACTCACACTCAGGGTATGACAGATGTCAGATGACACACCCACATGGGCTGAGACAGAAGTGACGTGATAATCATAAGTGTGATGGGATAGATACGATATAATGCTTTCATGTTATGACACATGTGAGGTAACGGCCACATGGGTGTGGTGACAGTTGTGATATGACACTGATAAGAGGCTTGTGACAGATGTGTGGTGACAATCATATGCCAGTGGTGAACACATGAGGTGACAAATGGGTGGTGATGGATGTGACGTGACAGTCCCATATGTGATGTGACAGGGAAACATGACACTTTGTAAGGCACCTGACAAATGGGAGGTGACAAACACACTCTGGGTGTGACAGATGCCAGGTGACACTGCCACATGTGTTGAGACAGAAATGATGCGAGAGTCACAGGCACGATGTGACAGATATGATGTGACACGTGCATTCTGACATAGGAGAAGTGACAGTCACATGGGTGTTATAACAGTTTTGATGTAACACACAGAAGTATGTGTGACAGATGTGTGGTGACAATCATATGCCAATTGTGACAATGGGAGGTGACACACAACTGGGTTGGATCTGATGTGATGTGACAATCACATGTGCAATGTGACAGGTATGATGTGACAGTTGTGCGTGAAGACACATGTGAGGTGACAGTCACTTGAGCATTGTGACAGTTGTGATGTGAGACTCATAAGTGGCTTGTGACCAGTGTGTGGTGACAATCATATGCAGATTGTGACCATCTGAGATCACATACATATGGGTTTTGACTGATGTGATGTGACATGCACATGTCAGAGGTGACAGGGATGATGTGACACTCCCAGAAGACGTGTGACAAGTGTGAGGTGACAATCACACTGTGGGTGTGACAGATATCAGGTGACACTGCCACGTGTGTTGAGACAGAAATGATGTGATGATCACAGGCATGATATGAGAGATATGATGTGACACTTGCATATTATAACACAGATGAGGTGACAATCACATGGGCATTGTAACAGATTTGACGTGACCCACATAAGCATGTGTGACAGATGTGTGGTGACAATAACATGTGGGTTGTGACCATGTGAGGTGACACACAAGTGGGTTGTGCCTCATGTGATATTTCACTCCCATGTGTAATGTGACAGATATGATGTGACACTCCATAACACATGTGACAAATGTGAGGTGACAATCACACTCGAGGTGTGACATATGTCAGGTGACACTGCCACATGTGTTGAAGTAGAAATGGTGTGACCAATAACAGGCACAATGTGACTGACATTTTTGGATAATTGCATGTTATGACACACATGAGGTGACAATCACTCAGGCATTATGACAGGTGTGATGTGACAATCATAAGAGGCTTGTGACAGATGTGTGGTGACAATCACATGCCAATTGTGACAGGGTGAGCTGATACACACGTGGGTTGTGCCTGAAGTTATGTGACATTCTCATGTGTAATGACATATACTGTGTGATACTCTGTAATGCATGTGACAAATGTGAGGTGACAATCACAGTCTTGGTGTGACAGATGTCATGTGACACTGCCATGTGTGTTGAGACAGAAATGGCATGACAGTCACAGGCTCAATGTGACAGATATGATGTGACACTTGCCCATGATGACACTGGTGAGGTGACAATCACAGGGGGTTGTGAAAGTTGTGATGTGACACACATAATCAGTGTGTGACAGGTATGTTTTGGCAACCACATGTAGGTTGTGACCATGTGAGATGACACACAAGTGGGTTGTGCCTGCTGTGATGTGATACTCTCATGTGTGATGACAGATATGATGTAACACTTCATCAAGCATGTGGCAAATGTGAGTCAACAATCACACTCTGGGTGTGACAGATGTCAGATGACACTGCCATATTTGCTGAGACAGAAATGATGTGACAGTCACAGGCATGATGTGAAAAATAGGATGTGACACTACATAAAGCATGTCACAAATGTGAGGTGATAATGACACTTTGGATGTGACAGATATCACAACTGCCATGTGTGTTGAGACAGAAATGATATGACAATAACAGGCATGTGACTGATATGTAGTGGCACTTGCACATTATGACACATGAGAAGACAATCACAAGGACCTTGTGACAGGTGTGATGTGACAATCATAAGTGGTTTGTGCCAGTTGTGGGTTGACAATCACTCGATGGTTGTGATAATGTGAATTGTGGAAAAACAGGTTTGTGATATAGACTTTGACATGCACATGTGTGATGTGACAGATATGCGACTCTCTCTAAGGCATGTGTCAAATATGAGGTGACGATCACACTCTGGGTGTAACAGATGTCAGGGGAATCTGCCACATGTGTTGAGACAGAAATGAGGTCACAGGTGCAATGTGACAGATATGATGTGACAGTTGTGCATGATGACACAGAGGAGGTGACAATCACAAGGGCACAGTGTGTGTTGAGGCAGAAATGCTGTGACAATAACAGACATGATGTGACTGATATGTTATGGCACTTGTGTGTTACAACACAGGTGATGTGACAATCACATGGGCCTTGTAACAGTTTTGATGTGACACACATAAGCATGTGTGACACATGTGTGGTGATCACGTGAGGTGACACACAAATGGCTTGTGCTTGATGTGATATGACTCTCATGTGTGATGACAGGTATGATGCGATGCTCTGTAAAGCAAGTGACAATGTGAGGTGACACACAAGTTGGTTGGAACTGATCTGATGTGACACACACATGTGTGATATGAGAGGTATGATGTGACACCCCTGCATGGCATGTGACTTATATGAGGTGACACTCACTCTCTGGGTGTGACACATGTCAGGAGACACTCTCATGCGTGTTGAGACAGATGTGATATGACAATCACAGGTGCAATGCGACACATATGATGGGGCATTTGCATGTTAAGATACATGTGGGATGACAACCACAGAAGCGTTGTGACAGTTGTGATGTGACAATCATAAATGGCTTGGGACAAATGAGTGGTGACAATCGTATGCTGATTGTGACCTTCTGAGTTGACATGCATGTGGGTTGTGATGGACATGATGTGACATGCACATGTGAAGTGACAGGTATGCTGTAATGCTTCTGGAAGTCTTCTGACAAATTGAGGTCACAATACCACTCTGAGTGTGACAGGTATCAGGTGACAATGCCACATGTGTTGAGACAGAAATGATATGAGAGCCACAGGCATGATGTGATAGCTATGATGTGACACTTGCCTCTTAAGACACATGGTGAGGTAACAATCACATGAGTGTTGTGACAGTTGTGATGTGACACACATAAGCAATGTGTGACAGGTGTGTGATGACAACCACATGCTGGTTGTGACCATGTGAGGTGACACAAGTGGGTTGTACCTGATGAGATATGACACTCTCACATGTGATGCGACAGATATGATGTGACACTCTGGAAGGCATTTGACACATGTGATGTGACACTCACACTCAGGGTATGACAGATGTCAGATGACACACCCACATGGGCTGAGACAGAAGTGACGTGATAATCATAAGTGTGATGGGATAGATACGATATAATGCTTTCATGTTATGACACATGTGAGGTAACGGCCACATGGGTGTGGTGACAGTTGTGATATGACACTGATAAGAGGCTTGTGACAGATGTGTGGTGACAATCATATGCCAGTGGTGAACACATGAGGTGACAAATGGGTGGTGATGGATGTGACGTGACAGTCCCATATGTGATGTGACAGGGAAACATGACACTTTGTAAGGCACCTGACAAATGGGAGGTGACAAACACACTCTGGGTGTGACAGATGCCAGGTGACACTGCCACATGTGTTGAGACAGAAATGATGCGAGAGTCACAGGCACGATGTGACAGATATGATGTGACACGTGCATTCTGACATAGGAGAAGTGACAGTCACATGGGTGTTATAACAGTTTTGATGTAACACACAGAAGTATGTGTGACAGATGTGTGGTGACAATCATATGCCAATTGTGACAATGGGAGGTGACACACAACTGGGTTGGATCTGATGTGATGTGACAATCACATGTGCAATGTGACAGTTATGATGTGACAGTTGTGCGTGAAGACACATGTGAGGTGACAGTCACTTGAGCATTGTGACAGTTGTGATGTGAGACTCATAAGTGGCTTGTGACCAGTGTGTGGTGACAATCATATGCAGATTGTGACCATCTGAGATCACATACATATGGGTTTTGACTGATGTGATGTGACATGCACATGTCAGATGTGACAGGGATGATGTGACACTCCCAGAAGACGTGTGACAAGTGTGAGGTGACAATCACACTGTGGGTGTGACAGATATCAGGTGACACTGCCACGTGTGTTGAGACAGAAATGATGTGATGATCACAGGCATGATATGAGAGATATGATGTGACACTTGCATATTATAACACAGATGAGGTGACCATCACATGGGCATTGTAACAGATTTGACGTGACCCACATAAGCATGTGTGACAGATGTGTGGTGACAATAACATGTGGGTTGTGACCATGTGAGGTGACACACAAGTGGGTTGTGCCTCATGTGATATTTCACTCCCATGTGTAATGTGACAGATATGATGTGACACTCCATAACACATGTGACAAATGTGAGGTGACAATCACACTCGAGGTGTGACATATGTCAGGTGACACTGCCACATGTGTTGAAGTAGAAATGGTGTGACCAATAACAGGCACAATGTGACTGACATTTTTGGATAATTGCATGTTATGACACACATGAGGTGACAATCACTCAGGCATTATGACAGGTGTGATGTGACAATCATAAGAGGCTTGTGACAGATGTGTGGTGACAATCACATGCCAATTGTGACAGGGTGAGCTGATACACACGTGGGTTGTGCCTGAAGTTATGTGACATTCTCATGTGTAATGACATATACTGTGTGATACTCTGTAATGCATGTGACAAATGTGAGGTGACAATCACAGTCTTGGTGTGACAGATGTCATGTGACACTGCCATGTGTGTTGAGACAGAAATGGCATGACAGTCACAGGCTCAATGTGACAGATATGATGTGACACTTGCCCATGATGACACTGGTGAGGTGACAATCACAGGGGGTTGTGAAAGTTGTGATGTGACACACATAATCAGTGTGTGACAGGTATGTTTTGGCAACCACATGTAGGTTGTGACCATGTGAGATGACACACAAGTGGGTTGTGCCTGCTGTGATGTGATACTCTCATGTGTGATGACAGATATGATGTAACACTTCATCAAGCATGTGGCAAATGTGAGTCAACAATCACACTCTGGGTGTGACAGATGTCAGATGACACTGCCATATTTGCTGAGACAGAAATGATGTGACAGTCACAGGCATGATGTGAAAAATAGGATGTGACACTACATAAAGCATGTCACAAATGTGAGGTGATAATGACACTTTGGATGTGACAGATATCACAACTGCCATGTGTGTTGAGACAGAAATGATATGACAATAACAGGCATGTGACTGATATGTAGTGGCACTTGCACATTATGACACATGAGAAGACAATCACAAGGACCTTGTGACAGGTGTGATGTGACAATCATAAGTGGTTTGTGCCAGTTGTGGGTTGACAATCACTCGATGGTTGTGATAATGTGAATTGTGGAAAAACAGGTTTGTGATATAGACTTTGACATGCACATGTGTGATGTGACAGATATGCGACTCTCTCTAAGGCATGTGTCAAATATGAGGTGACGATCACACTCTGGGTGTAACAGATGTCAGGGGAATCTGCCACATGTGTTGAGACAGAAATGAGGTCACAGGTGCAATGTGACAGATATGATGTGACAGTTGTGCATGATGACACAGAGGAGGTGACAATCACAAGGGCACAGTGTGTGTTGAGGCAGAAATGCTGTGACAATAACAGACATGATGTGACTGATATGTTATGGCACTTGTGTGTTACAACACAGGTGATGTGACAATCACATGGGCCTTGTAACAGTTTTGATGTGACACACATAAGCATGTGTGACACATGTGTGGTGATCACGTGAGGTGACACACAAATGGCTTGTGCTTGATGTGATATGACTCTCATGTGTGATGACAGGTATGATGCGATGCTCTGTAAAGCAAGTGACAATGTGAGGTGACACACAAGTTGGTTGGAACTGATCTGATGTGACACACACATGTGTGATATGAGAGGTATGATGTGACACCCCTGCATGGCATGTGACTTATATGAGGTGACACTCACTCTCTGGGTGTGACACATGTCAGGAGACACTCTCATGCGTGTTGAGACAGATGTGATATGACAATCACAGGTGCAATGCGACACATATGATGGGGCATTTGCATGTTAAGATACATGTGGGATGACAACCACAGAAGCGTTGTGACAGTTGTGATGTGACAATCATAAATGGCTTGGGACAAATGAGTGGTGACAATCGTATGCTGATTGTGACCTTCTGAGTTGACATGCATGTGGGTTGTGATGGACATGATGTGACATGCACATGTGAAGTGACAGGTATGCTGTAATGCTTCTGGAAGTCTTCTGACAAATTGAGGTCACAATACCACTCTGAGTGTGACAGGTATCAGGTGACAATGCCACATGTGTTGAGACAGAAATGATATGAGAGCCACAGGCATGATGTGATAGCTATGATGTGACACTTGCCTCTTAAGACACATGGTGAGGTAACAATCACATGAGTGTTGTGACAGTTGTGATGTGACACACATAAGCAATGTGTGACAGGTGTGTGATGACAACCACATGCTGGTTGTGACCATGTGAGGTGACACAAGTGGGTTGTACCTGATGAGATATGACACTCTCACATGTGATGCGACAGATATGATGTGACACTCTGGAAGGCATTTGACACATGTGATGTGACACTCACACTCAGGGTATGACAGATGTCAGATGACACACCCACATGGGCTGAGACAGAAGTGACGTGATAATCATAAGTGTGATGGGATAGATACGATATAATGCTTTCATGTTATGACACATGTGAGGTAACGGCCACATGGGTGTGGTGACAGTTGTGATATGACACTGATAAGAGGCTTGTGACAGATGTGTGGTGACAATCATATGCCAGTGGTGAACACATGAGGTGACAAATGGGTGGTGATGGATGTGACGTGACAGTCCCATATGTGATGTGACAGGGAAACATGACACTTTGTAAGGCACCTGACAAATGGGAGGTGACAAACACACTCTGGGTGTGACAGATGCCAGGTGACACTGCCACATGTGTTGAGACAGAAATGATGCGAGAGTCACAGGCACGATGTGACAGCTATGATGTGACACGTGCATTCTGACATAGGAGAAGTGACAGTCACATGGGTGTTATAACAGTTTTGATGTAACACACAGAAGTATGTGTGACAGATGTGTGGTGACAATCATATGCCAATTGTGACAATGGGAGGTGACACACAACTGGGTTGGATCTGATGTGATGTGACAATCACATGTGCAATGTGACAGGTATGATGTGACAGTTGTGCGTGAAGACACATGTGAGGTGACAGTCACTTGAGCATTGTGACAGTTGTGATGTGAGACTCATAAGTGGCTTGTGACCAGTGTGTGGTGACAATCATATGCAGATTGTGACCATCTGAGATCACATACATATGGGTTTTGACTGATGTGATGTGACATGCACATGTCAGATGTGACAGGGATGATGTGACACTCCCAGAAGACGTGTGACAAGTGTGAGGTGACAATCACACTGTGGGTGTGACAGATATCAGGTGACACTGCCACGTGTGTTGAGACAGAAATGATGTGATGATCACAGGCATGATATGAGAGATATGATGTGACACTTGCATATTATAACACAGATGAGGTGACCATCACATGGGCATTGTAACAGATTTGACGTGACCCACATAAGCATGTGTGACAGATGTGTGGTGACAATAACATGTGGGTTGTGACCATGTGAGGTGACACACAAGTGGGTTGTGCCTCATGTGATATTTCACTCCCATGTGTAATGTGACAGATATGATGTGACACTCCATAACACATGTGACAAATGTGAGGTGACAATCACACTCGAGGTGTGACATATGTCAGGTGACACTGCCACATGTGTTGAAGTAGAAATGGTGTGACCAATAACAGGCACAATGTGACTGACATTTTTGGATAATTGCATGTTATGACACACATGAGGTGACAATCACTCAGGCATTATGACAGGTGTGATGTGACAATCATAAGAGGCTTGTGACAGATGTGTGGTGACAATCACATGCCAATTGTGACAGGGTGAGCTGATACACACGTGGGTTGTGCCTGAAGTTATGTGACATTCTCATGTGTAATGACATATACTGTGTGATACTCTGTAATGCATGTGACAAATGTGAGGTGACAATCACAGTCTTGGTGTGACAGATGTCATGTGACACTGCCATGTGTGTTGAGACAGAAATGGCATGACAGTCACAGGCTCAATGTGACAGATATGATGTGACACTTGCCCATGATGACACTGGTGAGGTGACAATCACAGGGGGTTGTGAAAGTTGTGATGTGACACACATAATCAGTGTGTGACAGGTATGTTTTGGCAACCACATGTAGGTTGTGACCATGTGAGATGACACACAAGTGGGTTGTGCCTGCTGTGATGTGATACTCTCATGTGTGATGACAGATATGATGTAACACTTCATCAAGCATGTGGCAAATGTGAGTCAACAATCACACTCTGGGTGTGACAGATGTCAGATGACACTGCCATATTTGCTGAGACAGAAATGATGTGACAGTCACAGGCATGATGTGAAAAATAGGATGTGACACTACATAAAGCATGTCACAAATGTGAGGTGATAATGACACTTTGGATGTGACAGATATCACAACTGCCATGTGTGTTGAGACAGAAATGATATGACAATAACAGGCATGTGACTGATATGTAGTGGCACTTGCACATTATGACACATGAGAAGACAATCACAAGGACCTTGTGACAGGTGTGATGTGACAATCATAAGTGGTTTGTGCCAGTTGTGGGTTGACAATCACTCGATGGTTGTGATAATGTGAATTGTGGAAAAACAGGTTTGTGATATAGACTTTGACATGCACATGTGTGATGTGACAGATATGCAACTATCTCTAAGGCATGTGTCAAATATGAGGTGACGATCACACTCTGGGTGTAACAGATGTCAGGGGAATCTGCCACATGTGTTGAGACAGAAATGAGGTCACAGGTGCAATGTGACAGATATGATGTGACAGTTGTGCATGATGACACAGAGGAGGTGACAATCACAAGGGCACAGTGTGTGTTGAGGCAGAAATGCTGTGACAATAACAGACATGATGTGACTGATATGTTATGGCACTTGTGTGTTACAACACAGGTGATGTGACAATCACATGGGCCTTGTAACAGTTTTGATGTGACACACATAAGCATGTGTGACACATGTGTGGTGATCATGTGAGGTGACACACAAATGGCTTGTGCTTGATGTGATATGACTCTCATGTGTGATGACAGGTATGATGCGATGCTCTGTAAAGCAAGTGACAATGTGAGGTGACACACAAGTTGGTTGGAACTGATCTGATGTGACACACACATGTGTGATATGAGAGGTATGATGTGACACCCCTGCATGGCATGTGACTTATATGAGGTGACACTCACTCTCTGGGTGTGACACATGTCAGGAGACACTCTCATGCGTGTTGAGACAGATGTGATATGACAATCACAGGTGCAATGCGACACATATGATGGGGCATTTGCATGTTAAGATACATGTGGGATGACAACCACAGAAGCGTTGTGACAGTTGTGATGTGACAATCATAAATGGCTTGGGACAAATGAGTGGTGACAATCGTATGCTGATTGTGACCTTCTGAGTTGACATGCATGTGGGTTGTGATGGACATGATGTGACATGCACATGTGAAGTGACAGGTATGCTGTAATGCTTCTGGAAGTCTTCTGACAAATTGAGGTCACAATACCACTCTGAGTGTGACAGGTATCAGGTGACAATGCCACATGTGTTGAGACAGAAATGATATGAGAGCCACAGGCATGATGTGATAGCTATGATGTGACACTTGCCTCTTAAGACACATGGTGAGGTAACAATCACATGAGTGTTGTGACAGTTGTGATGTGACACACATAAGCAATGTGTGACAGGTGTGTGATGACAACCACATGCTGGTTGTGACCATGTGAGGTGACACAAGTGGGTTGTACCTGATGAGATATGACACTCTCACATGTGATGCGACAGATATGATGTGACACTCTGGAAGGCATTTGACACATGTGATGTGACACTCACACTCAGGGTATGACAGATGTCAGATGACACACCCACATGGGCTGAGACAGAAGTGACGTGATAATCATAAGTGTGATGGGATAGATACGATATAATGCTTTCATGTTATGACACATGTGAGGTAACGGCCACATGGGTGTGGTGACAGTTGTGATATGACACTGATAAGAGGCTTGTGACAGATGTGTGGTGACAATCATATGCCAGTGGTGAACACATGAGGTGACAAATGGGTGGTGATGGATGTGACGTGACAGTCCCATATGTGATGTGACAGGGAAACATGACACTTTGTAAGGCACCTGACAAATGGGAGGTGACAAACACACTCTGGGTGTGACAGATGCCAGGTGACACTGCCACATGTGTTGAGACAGAAATGATGCGAGAGTCACAGGCACGATGTGACAGCTATGATGTGACACGTGCATTCTGACATAGGAGAAGTGACAGTCACATGGGTGTTATAACAGTTTTGATGTAACACACAGAAGTATGTGTGACAGATGTGTGGTGACAATCATATGCCAATTGTGACAATGGGAGGTGACACACAACTGGGTTGGATCTGATGTGATGTGACAATCACATGTGCAATGTGACAGGTATGATGTGACAGTTGTGCGTGAAGACACATGTGAGGTGACAGTCACTTGAGCATTGTGACAGTTGTGATGTGAGACTCATAAGTGGCTTGTGACCAGTGTGTGGTGACAATCATATGCAGATTGTGACCATCTGAGATCACATACATATGGGTTTTGACTGATGTGATGTGACATGCACATGTCAGAGGTGACAGGGATGATGTGACACTCCCAGAAGACGTGTGACAAGTGTGAGGTGACAATCACACTGTGGGTGTGACAGATATCAGGTGACACTGCCACGTGTGTTGAGACAGAAATGATGTGATGATCACAGGCATGATATGAGAGATATGATGTGACACTTGCATATTATAACACAGATGAGGTGACAATCACATGGGCATTGTAACAGATTTGACGTGACCCACATAAGCATGTGTGACAGATGTGTGGTGACAATAACATGTGGGTTGTGACCATGTGAGGTGACACACAAGTGGGTTGTGCCTCATGTGATATTTCACTCCCATGTGTAATGTGACAGATATGATGTGACACTCCATAACACATGTGACAAATGTGAGGTGACAATCACACTCGAGGTGTGACATATGTCAGGTGACACTGCCACATGTGTTGAAGTAGAAATGGTGTGACCAATAACAGGCACAATGTGACTGACATTTTTGGATAATTGCATGTTATGACACACATGAGGTGACAATCACTCAGGCATTATGACAGGTGTGATGTGACAATCATAAGAGGCTTGTGACAGATGTGTGGTGACAATCACATGCCAATTGTGACAGGGTGAGCTGATACACACCTGGGTTGTGCCTGAAGTTATGTGACATTCTCATGTGTAATGACATATACTGTGTGATACTCTGTAATGCATGTGACAAATGTGAGGTGACAATCACAGTCTTGGTGTGACAGATGTCATGTGACACTGCCATGTGTGTTGAGACAGAAATGGCATGACAGTCACAGGCTCAATGTGACAGATATGATGTGACACTTGCCCATGATGACACTGGTGAGGTGACAATCACAGGGGGTTGTGAAAGTTGTGATGTGACACACATAATCAGTGTGTGACAGGTATGTTTTGGCAACCACATGTAGGTTGTGACCATGTGAGATGACACACAAGTGGGTTGTGCCTGCTGTGATGTGATACTCTCATGTGTGATGACAGATATGATGTAACACTTCATCAAGCATGTGGCAAATGTGAGTCAACAATCACACTCTGGGTGTGACAGATGTCAGATGACACTGCCATATTTGCTGAGACAGAAATGATGTGACAGTCACAGGCATGATGTGAAAAATAGGATGTGACACTACATAAAGCATGTCACAAATGTGAGGTGATAATGACACTTTGGATGTGACAGATATCACAACTGCCATGTGTGTTGAGACAGAAATGATATGACAATAACAGGCATGTGACTGATATGTAGTGGCACTTGCACATTATGACACATGAGAAGACAATCACAAGGACCTTGTGACAGGTGTGATGTGACAATCATAAGTGGTTTGTGCCAGTTGTGGGTTGACAATCACTCGATGGTTGTGATAATGTGAATTGTGGAAAAACAGGTTTGTGATATAGACTTTGACATGCACATGTGTGATGTGACAGATATGCGACTCTCTCTAAGGCATGTGTCAAATATGAGGTGACGATCACACTCTGGGTGTAACAGATGTCAGGGGAATCTGCCACATGTGTTGAGACAGAAATGAGGTCACAGGTGCAATGTGACAGATATGATGTGACAGTTGTGCATGATGACACAGAGGAGGTGACAATCACAAGGGCACAGTGTGTGTTGAGGCAGAAATGCTGTGACAATAACAGACATGATGTGACTGATATGTTATGGCACTTGTGTGTTACAACACAGGTGATGTGACAATCACATGGGCCTTGTAACAGTTTTGATGTGACACACATAAGCATGTGTGACACATGTGTGGTGATCACGTGAGGTGACACACAAATGGCTTGTGCTTGATGTGATATGACTCTCATGTGTGATGACAGGTATGATGCGATGCTCTGTAAAGCAAGTGACAATGTGAGGTGACACACAAGTTGGTTGGAACTGATCTGATGTGACACACACATGTGTGATATGAGAGGTATGATGTGACACCCCTGCATGGCATGTGACTTATATGAGGTGACACTCACTCTCTGGGTGTGACACATGTCAGGAGACACTCTCATGCGTGTTGAGACAGATGTGATATGACAATCACAGGTGCAATGCGACACATATGATGGGGCATTTGCATGTTAAGATACATGTGGGATGACAACCACAGAAGCGTTGTGACAGTTGTGATGTGACAATCATAAATGGCTTGGGACAAATGAGTGGTGACAATCGTATGCTGATTGTGACCTTCTGAGTTGACATGCATGTGGGTTGTGATGGACATGATGTGACATGCACATGTGAAGTGACAGGTATGCTGTAATGCTTCTGGAAGTCTTCTGACAAATTGAGGTCACAATAACACTCTGAGTGTGACAGGTATCAGGTGACAATGCCACATGTGTTGAGACAGAAATGATATGAGAGCCACAGGCATGATGTGATAGCTATGATGTGACACTTGCCTGTTAAGACACATGGTGAGGTAACAATCACATGAGTGTTGTGACAGTTGTGATGTGACACACATAAGCAATGTGTGACAGGTGTGTGATGACAACCACATGCTGGTTGTGACCATGTGAGGTGACACAAGTGGGTTGTACCTGATGAGATATGACACTCTCACATGTGATGCGACAGATATGATGTGACACTCTGGAAGGCATTTGACACATGTGATGTGACACTCACACTCAGGGTATGACAGATGTCAGATGACACACCCACATGGGCTGAGACAGAAGTGACGTGATAATCATAAGTGTGATGGGATAGATACGATATAATGCTTTCATGTTATGACACATGTGAGGTAACGGCCACATGGGTGTGGTGACAGTTGTGATATGACACTGATAAGAGGCTTGTGACAGATGTGTGGTGACAATCATATGCCAGTGGTGAACACATGAGGTGACAAATGGGTGGTGATGGATGTGACGTGACAGTCCCATATGTGATGTGACAGGGAAACATGACACTTTGTAAGGCACCTGACAAATGGGAGGTGACAAACACACTCTGGGTGTGACAGATGCCAGGTGACACTGCCACATGTGTTGAGACAGAAATGATGCGAGAGTCACAGGCACGATGTGACAGCTATGATGTGACACGTGCATTCTGACATAGGAGAAGTGACAGTCACATGGGTGTTATAACAGTTTTGATGTAACACACAGAAGTATGTGTGACAGATGTGTGGTGACAATCATATGCCAATTGTGACAATGGGAGGTGACACACAACTGGGTTGGATCTGATGTGATGTGACAATCACATGTGCAATGTGACAGGTATGATGTGACAGTTGTGCGTGAAGACACATGTGAGGTGACAGTCACTTGAGCATTGTGACAGTTGTGATGTGAGACTCATAAGTGGCTTGTGACCAGTGTGTGGTGACAATCATATGCAGATTGTGACCATCTGAGATCACATACATATGGGTTTTGACTGATGTGATGTGACATGCACATGTCAGAGGTGACAGGGATGATGTGACACTCCCAGAAGACGTGTGACAAGTGTGAGGTGACAATCACACTGTGGGTGTGACAGATATCAGGTGACACTGCCACGTGTGTTGAGACAGAAATGATGTGATGATCACAGGCATGATATGAGAGATATGATGTGACACTTGCATATTATAACACAGATGAGGTGACAATCACATGGGCATTGTAACAGATTTGACGTGACCCACATAAGCATGTGTGACAGATGTGTGGTGACAATAACATGTGGGTTGTGACCATGTGAGGTGACACACAAGTGGGTTGTGCCTCATGTGATATTTCACTCCCATGTGTAATGTGACAGATATGATGTGACACTCCATAACACATGTGACAAATGTGAGGTGACAATCACACTCGAGGTGTGACATATGTCAGGTGACACTGCCACATGTGTTGAAGTAGAAATGGTGTGACCAATAACAGGCACAATGTGACTGACATTTTTGGATAATTGCATGTTATGACACACATGAGGTGACAATCACTCAGGCATTATGACAGGTGTGATGTGACAATCATAAGAGGCTTGTGACAGATGTGTGGTGACAATCACATGCCAATTGTGACAGGGTGAGCTGATACACACCTGGGTTGTGCCTGAAGTTATGTGACATTCTCATGTGTAATGACATATACTGTGTGATACTCTGTAATGCATGTGACAAATGTGAGGTGACAATCACAGTCTTGGTGTGACAGATGTCATGTGACACTGCCATGTGTGTTGAGACAGAAATGGCATGACAGTCACAGGCTCAATGTGACAGATATGATGTGACACTTGCCCATTATGACACTGGTGAGGTGACAATCACAGGGGGTTGTGAAAGTTGTGATGTGACACACATAATCAGTGTGTGACAGGTATGTTTTGGCAACCACATGTAGGTTGTGACCATGTGAGATGACACACAAGTGGGTTGTGCCTGCTGTGATGTGATACTCTCATGTGTGATGACAGATATGATGTAACACTTCATCAAGCATGTGGCAAATGTGAGTCAACAATCACACTCTGGGTGTGACAGATGTCAGATGACACTGCCATATTTGCTGAGACAGAAATGATGTGACAGTCACAGGCATGATGTGAAAAATAGGATGTGACACTACATAAAGCATGTCACAAATGTGAGGTGATAATGACACTTTGGATGTGACAGATATCACAACTGCCATGTGTGTTGAGACAGAAATGATATGACAATAACAGGCATGTGACTGATATGTAGTGGCACTTGCACATTATGACACATGAGAAGACAATCACAAGGACCTTGTGACAGGTGTGATGTGACAATCATAAGTGGTTTGTGCCAGTTGTGGGTTGACAATCACTCGATGGTTGTGATAATGTGAATTGTGGAAAAACAGGTTTGTGATATAGACTTTGACATGCACATGTGTGATGTGACAGATATGCGACTCTCTCTAAGGCATGTGTCAAATATGAGGTGACGATCACACTCTGGGTGTAACAGATGTCAGGGGAATCTGCCACATGTGTTGAGACAGAAATGAGGTCACAGGTGCAATGTGACAGATATGATGTGACAGTTGTGCATGATGACACAGAGAAGGTGACAATCACAAGGGCACAGTGTGTGTTGAGGCAGAAATGCTGTGACAATAACAGACATGATGTGACTGATATGTTATGGCACTTGTGTGTTACAACACAGGTGATGTGACAATCACATGGGCCTTGTAACAGTTTTGATGTGACACACATAAGCATGTGTGACACATGTGTGGTGATCACGTGAGGTGACACACAAATGGCTTGTGCTTGATGTGATATGACTCTCATGTGTGATGACAGGTATGATGCGATGCTCTGTAAAGCAAGTGACAATGTGAGGTGACACACAAGTTGGTTGGAACTGATCTGATGTGACACACACATGTGTGATATGAGAGGTATGATGTGACACCCCTGCATGGCATGTGACTTATATGAGGTGACACTCACTCTCTGGGTGTGACACATGTCAGGAGACACTCTCATGCGTGTTGAGACAGATGTGATATGACAATCACAGGTGCAATGCGACACATATGATGGGGCATTTGCATGTTAAGATACATGTGGGATGACAACCACAGAAGCGTTGTGACAGTTGTGATGTGACAATCATAAATGGCTTGGGACAAATGAGTGGTGACAATCGTATGCTGATTGTGACCTTCTGAGTTGACATGCATGTGGGTTGTGATGGACATGATGTGACATGCACATGTGAAGTGACAGGTATGCTGTAATGCTTCTGGAAGTCTTCTGACAAATTGAGGTCACAATAACACTCTGAGTGTGACAGGTATCAGGTGACAATGCCACATGTGTTGAGACAGAAATGATATGAGAGCCACAGGCATGATGTGATAGCTATGATGTGACACTTGCCTCTTAAGACACATGGTGAGGTAACAATCACATGAGTGTTGTGACAGTTGTGATGTGACACACATAAGCAATGTGTGACAGGTGTGTGATGACAACCACATGCTGGTTGTGACCATGTGAGGTGACACAAGTGGGTTGTACCTGATGAGATATGACACTCTCACATGTGATGCGACAGATATGATGTGACACTCTGGAAGGCATTTGACACATGTGATGTGACACTCACACTCAGGGTATGACAGATGTCAGATGACACACCCACATGGGCTGAGACAGAAGTGACGTGATAATCATAAGTGTGATGGGATAGATACGATATAATGCTTTCATGTTATGACACATGTGAGGTAACGGCCACATGGGTGTGGTGACAGTTGTGATATGACACTGATAAGAGGCTTGTGACAGATGTGTGGTGACAATCATATGCCAGTGGTGAACACATGAGGTGACAAATGGGTGGTGATGGATGTGACGTGACAGTCCCATATGTGATGTGACAGGGAAACATGACACTTTGTAAGGCACCTGACAAATGGGAGGTGACAAACACACTCTGGGTGTGACAGATGCCAGGTGACACTGCCACATGTGTTGAGACAGAAATGATGCGAGAGTCACAGGCACGATGTGACAGCTATGATGTGACACGTGCATTCTGACATAGGAGAAGTGACAGTCACATGGGTGTTATAACAGTTTTGATGCAACACACAGAAGTATGTGTGACAGATGTGTGGTGACAATCATATGCCAATTGTGACAATGGGAGGTGACACACAACTGGGTTGGATCTGATGTGATGTGACAATCACATGTGCAATGTGACAGGTATGATGTGACAGTTGTGCGTGAAGACACATGTGAGGTGACAGTCACTTGAGCATTGTGACAGTTGTGATGTGAGACTCATAAGTGGCTTGTGACCAGTGTGTGGTGACAATCATATGCAGATTGTGACCATCTGAGATCACATACATATGGGTTTTGACTGATGTGATGTGACATGCACATGTCAGATGTGACAGGGATGATGTGACACTCCCAGAAGACGTGTGACAAGTGTGAGGTGACAATCACACTGTGGGTGTGACAGATATCAGGTGACACTGCCACGTGTGTTGAGACAGAAATGATGTGATGATCACAGGCATGATATGAGAGATATGATGTGACACTTGCATATTATAACACAGATGAGGTGACAATCACATGGGCATTGTAACAGATTTGACGTGACCCACATAAGCATGTGTGACAGATGTGTGGTGACAATAACATGTGGGTTGTGACCATGTGAGGTGACACACAAGTGGGTTGTGCCTCATGTGATATTTCACTCCCATGTGTAATGTGACAGATATGATGTGACACTCCATAACACATGTGACAAATGTGAGGTGACAATCACACTCGAGGTGTGACATATGTCAGGTGACACTGCCACATGTGTTGAAGTAGAAGTGGTGTGACCAATAACAGGCACAATGTGACTGACATTTTTGGATAATTGCATGTTATGACACACATGAGGTGACAATCACTCAGGCATTATGACAGGTGTGATGTGACAATCATAAGAGGCTTGTGACAGATGTGTGGTGACAATCACATGCCAATTGTGACAGGGTGAGCTGATACACACCTGGGTTGTGCCTGAAGTTATGTGACATTCTCATGTGTAATGACATATACTGTGTGATACTCTGTAATGCATGTGACAAATGTGAGGTGACAATCACAGTCTTGGTGTGACAGATGTCATGTGACACTGCCATGTGTGTTGAGACAGAAATGGCATGACAGTCACAGGCTCAATGTGACAGATATGATGTGACAGTTGTGCATGATGACACAGAGGAGGTGACAATCACAAGGGCACAGTGACAGCAGTGATGTGACCCACAGAAGCAGTGTGTGTGAAAACCCACATGCTGGTTGTGACTATGTGAGATGACACACAAGGGGCTTGTGCCTGATGTGATATGACACTGTCATGTGTGATGACAGATATGATGTGACACTCCATAAAGCACATGACAAATGTGAGGTGACAATCACACTCTTGGTGTGACAGATGTCATGTGACACTGACATGTGTGTTGAGACAAATAGGTGACAGCCACAGGCATGATGTGACAGATATGTGACACTTGCCTGTTATGACACAGATGAGGTGACAATCACATGGGCATGGTGACAGTTTGGATGTGACACACATAAGTGGTGTGTGACAGCTGTGTGGTGTCAACCACTTGCTGGTTGTGACCATGTGAGGTGACACACAAGTGGGTTGTGCCTGATGTGCTATGACACACTCATGTGATGGGACACATATGACATGACACTCCAGAAGTCATGTGACAAATGTGATGTGCTAATCACACTCTTGTTGAGACAGATGTCAGGTAACACTGCCATGTGTGTCGAGACAGAAATAGTGTGACCCTAACAGGCACAATGGGACTGAAATGTTGTGACACTTGCACATTATGACACCCATGAGGTGACAATCACACAGGCATTGGGACAGGTGTGATGTGACAATCATGAGTCTTGTGACCGATGTGTGGTGACATTGACATGCCAATTGTGACCATGTGGGGTGACACACAAGTGAATTTGGAACTGTTGTGATGTGACACACGCATGTGCAATGTGACTGGTGTGATGTGACACTCCTGGGAGGCATGTGACTAATATGAGGGGACAATCACACTCTGTGTGTCACAGGAGTCAGGTGACACTCTCAAGTGTGTTGAGACCCATGTGATGTGACAATCACATGTGCAATGACACAGGTATGATGTGACCCTTGGGCATTAAGACACATGAGGTGACAAATACATGAACATTGTGACAGTTGTGATGTGACCGTCATAAGCAGCTTGTGACAGATGTGCGGTGACAATCACATGCCAGTTGTGACCATGTGAGGTGACACACAAGTGGGCTGTGCCTGATGTGATATGACACTCTCATGTGTGATGACAGATAGGATGTGTCACTCTGTAAAGCATGTGCCAAATGTGAGGTAACACACTATGGGTGTAACAGATGTCAGATGACACTGCCACATTTGTTGAGGCAGAAATGCTGTGACAATAACAGACATGATGTGACTGATATGTTATGGCACTTGCGTGTTACAACACAGGTGATGTGACAATCACATGGGCCTTGTAACAGTTTTGATGTGACACACATAAGCATGTGTGACACATGTGTGGTGATCACGTGAGGTGACACACAAATGGCTTGTGCTTGATGTGATATGACTCTCATGTGTGATGACAGGTATGATGCGATGCTCTGTAAAGCAAGTGACAATGTGAGGTGACACACAAGTTGATTGGAACTGATCTGATGTGACACACACATGTGTGATATGAGAGGTATGATGTGACACCCCTGCATGGCATGTGACTTATATGAGGTGACACTCACTCTCTGGGTGTGACACATGTCAGGAGACACTCTCATGCATGTTGAGACAGATGTGATATGACAATCACAGGTGCAATGCGACACATATGATGGGGCATTTGCATGTTAAGATACATGTGGGATGACAACCACAGAAGCGTTGTGACAGTTGTGATGTGACAATCATAAATGGCTTGGGACAAATGAGTGGTGACAATCGTATGCTGATTGTGACCTTCTGAGTTGACATGCATGTGGGTTGTGATGGACATGATGTGACATGCACATGTGAAGTGACAGGTATGCTGTAATGCTTCTGGAAGTCTTCTGACAAATTGAGGTCACAATAACACTCTGAGTGTGACAGGTATCAGGTGACAATGCCACATGTGTTGAGACAGAAATGATATGAGAGCCACAGGCATGATGTGATAGCTATGATGTGACACTTGCCTCTTAAGACACATGGTGAGGTAACAATCACATGAGTGTTGTGACAGTTGTGATGTGACACACATAAGCAATGTGTGACAGGTGTGTGATGACAACCACATGCTGGTTGTGACCATGTGAGGTGACACAAGTGGGTTGTACCTGATGAGATATGACACTCTCACATGTGATGCGACAGATATGATGTGACACTCTGGAAGGCATTTGACACATGTGATGTGACACTCACACTCAGGGTATGACAGATGTCAGATGACACACCCACATGGGCTGAGACAGAAGTGACGTGATAATCATAAGTGTGATGGGATAGATACGATATAATGCTTTCATGTTATGACACATGTGAGGTAACGGCCACATGGGTGTGGTGACAGTTGTGATATGACACTGATAAGAGGCTTGTGACAGATGTGTGGTGACAATCATATGCCAGTGGTGAACACATGAGGTGACAAATGGGTGGTGATGGATGTGACGTGACAGTCCCATATGTGATGTGACAGGGAAACATGACACTTTGTAAGGCACCTGACAAATGGGAGGTGACAAACACACTCTGGGTGTGACAGATGCCAGGTGACACTGCCACATGTGTTGAGACAGAAATGATGCGAGAGTCACAGGCACGATGTGACAGATATGATGTGACACGTGCATTCTGACATAGGAGAAGTGACAGTCACATGGGTGTTATAACAGTTTTGATGTAACACACAGAAGTATGTGTGACAGATGTGTGGTGACAATCATATGCCAATTGTGACAATGGGAGGTGACACACAACTGGGTTGGATCTGATGTGATGTGACAATCACATGTGCAATGTGACAGGTATGATGTGACAGTTGTGCGTGAAGACACATGTGAGGTGACAGTCACTTGAGCATTGTGACAGTTGTGATGTGAGACTCATAAGTGGCTTGTGACCAGTGTGTGGTGACAATCATATGCAGATTGTGACCATCTGAGATCACATACATATGGGTTTTGACTGATGTGATGTGACATGCACATGTCAGATGTGACAGGGATGATGTGACACTCCCAGAAGACGTGTGACAAGTGTGAGGTGACAATCACACTGTGGGTGTGACAGATATCAGGTGACACTGCCACGTGTGTTGAGACAGAAATGATGTGATGATCACAGGCATGATATGAGAGATATGATGTGACACTTGCATATTATAACACAGATGAGGTGACCATCACATGGGCATTGTAACAGATTTGACGTGACCCACATAAGCATGTGTGACAGATGTGTGGTGACAATAACATGTGGGTTGTGACCATGTGAGGTGACACACAAGTGGGTTGTGCCTCATGTGATATTTCACTCCCATGTGTAATGTGACAGATATGATGTGACACTCCATAACACATGTGACAAATGTGAGGTGACAATCACACTCGAGGTGTGACATATGTCAGGTGACACTGCCACATGTGTTGAAGTAGAAATGGTGTGACCAATAACAGGCACAATGTGACTGACATTTTTGGATAATTGCATGTTATGACACACATGAGGTGACAATCACTCAGGCATTATGACAGGTGTGATGTGACAATCATAAGAGGCTTGTGACAGATGTGTGGTGACAATCACATGCCAATTGTGACAGGGTGAGCTGATACACACGTGGGTTGTGCCTGAAGTTATGTGACATTCTCATGTGTAATGACATATACTGTGTGATACTCTGTAATGCATGTGACAAATGTGAGGTGACAATCACAGTCTTGGTGTGACAGATGTCATGTGACACTGCCATGTGTGTTGAGACAGAAATGGCATGACAGTCACAGGTTCAATGTGACAGATATGATGTGACACTTGCCCATTATGACACTGGTGAGGTGACAATCACAGGGGGTTGTGAAAGTTGTGATGTGACACACATAATCAGTGTGTGACAGGTATGTTTTGGCAACCACATGTAGGTTGTGACCATGTGAGATGACACACAAGTGGGTTGTGCCTGCTGTGATGTGATACTCTCATGTGTGATGACAGATATGATGTAACACTTCATCAAGCATGTGGCAAATGTGAGTCAACAATCACACTCTGGGTGTGACAGATGTCAGATGACACTGCCATATTTGCTGAGACAGAAATGATGTGACAGTCACAGGCATGATGTGAAAAATAGGATGTGACACTACATAAAGCATGTCACAAATGTGAGGTGATAATGACACTTTGGATGTGACAGATATCACAACTGCCATGTGTGTTGAGACAGAAATGATATGACAATAACAGGCATGTGACTGATATGTAGTGGCACTTGCACATTATGACACATGAGAAGACAATCACAAGGACCTTGTGACAGGTGTGATGTGACAATCATAAGTGGTTTGTGCCAGTTGTGGGTTGACAATCACTCGATGGTTGTGATAATGTGAATTGTGGAAAAACAGGTTTGTGATATAGACTTTGACATGCACATGTGTGATGTGACAGATATGCGACTCTCTCTAAGGCATGTGTCAAATATGAGGTGACGATCACACTCTGGGTGTAACAGATGTCAGGGGAATCTGCCACATGTGTTGAGACAGAAATGAGGTCACAGGTGCAATGTGACAGATATGATGTGACAGTTGTGCATGATGACACAGAGGAGGTGACAATCACAAGGGCACAGTGTGTGTTGAGGCAGAAATGCTGTGACAATAACAGACATGATGTGACTGATATGTTATGGCACTTGCGTGTTACAACACAGGTGATGTGACAATCACATGGGCCTTGTAACAGTTTTGATGTGACACACATAAGCATGTGTGACACATGTGTGGTGATCACGTGAGGTGACACACAAATGGCTTGTGCTTGATGTGATATGACTCTCATGTGTGATGACAGGTATGATGCGATGCTCTGTAAAGCAAGTGACAATGTGAGGTGACACACAAGTTGATTGGAACTGATCTGATGTGACACACACATGTGTGATATGAGAGGTATGATGTGACACCCCTGCATGGCATGTGACTTATATGAGGTGACAATCACTCTCTGGGTGTGACACATGTCAGGAGACACTCTCATGCGTGTTGAGACAGATGTGATATGACAATCACAGGTGCAATGCGACACATATGATGGGGCATTTGCATGTTAAGATACATGTGGGATGACAACCACAGAAGCGTTGTGACAGTTGTGATGTGACAGTCATAAATGGCTTGGGACAAATGAGTGGTGACAATCGTATGCTGATTGTGACCTTCTGAGTTGACATGCATGTGGGTTGTGATGGACATGATGTGACATGCACATGTGAAGTGACAGGTATGCTGTAATGCTTCTGGAAGTCTTCTGACAAATTGAGGTCACAATAACACTCTGAGTGTGACAGGTATCAGGTGACAATGCCACATGTGTTGAGACAGAAATGATATGAGAGCCACAGGCATGATGTGATAGCTATGATGTGACACTTGCCTCTTAAGACACATGGTGAGGTAACAATCACATGAGTGTTGTGACAGTTGTGATGTGACACACATAAGCAATGTGTGACAGGTGTGTGATGACAACCACATGCTGGTTGTGACCATGTGAGGTGACACAAGTGGGTTGTACCTGATGAGATATGACACTCTCACATGTGATGCGACAGATATGATGTGACACTCTGGAAGGCATTTGACACATGTGATGTGACACTCACACTCAGGGTATGACAGATGTCAGATGACACACCCACATGGGCTGAGACAGAAGTGACGTGATAATCATAAGTGTGATGGGATAGATACGATATAATGCTTTCATGTTATGACACATGTGAGGTAACGGCCACATGGGTGTGGTGACAGTTGTGATATGACACTGATAAGAGGCTTGTGACAGATGTGTGGTGACAATCATATGCCAGTGGTGAACACATGAGGTGACAAATGGGTGGTGATGGATGTGACGTGACAGTCCCATATGTGATGTGACAGGGAAACATGACACTTTGTAAGGCACCTGACAAATGGGAGGTGACAAACACACTCTGGGTGTGACAGATGCCAGGTGACACTGCCACATGTGTTGAGACAGAAATGATGCGAGAGTCACAGGCACAATGTGACAGATATGATGTGACACGTGCATTCTGACATAGGAGAAGTGACAGTCACATGGGTGTTATAACAGTTTTGATGTAACACACAGAAGTATGTGTGACAGATGTGTGGTGACAATCATATGCCAATTGTGACAATGGGAGGTGACACACAACTGGGTTGGATCTGATGTGATGTGACAATCACATGTGCAATGTGACAGGTATGATGTGACAGTTGTGCGTGAAGACACATGTGAGGTGACAGTCACTTGAGCATTGTGACAGTTGTGATGTGAGACTCATAAGTGGCTTGTGACCAGTGTGTGGTGACAATCATATGCAGATTGTGACCATCTGAGATCACATACATATGGGTTTTGACTGATGTGATGTGACATGCACATGTCAGATGTGACAGGGATGATGTGACACTCCCAGAAGACGTGTGACAAGTGTGAGGTGACAATCACACTGTGGGTGTGACAGATATCAGGTGACACTGCCACGTGTGTTGAGACAGAAATGATGTGATGATCACAGGCATGATATGAGAGATATGATGTGACACTTGCATATTATAACACAGATGAGGTGACAATCACATGGGCATTGTAACAGATTTGACGTGACCCACATAAGCATGTGTGACAGATGTGTGGTGACAATAACATGTGGGTTGTGACCATGTGAGGTGACACACAAGTGGGTTGTGCCTCATGTGATATTTCACTCCCATGTGTAATGTGACAGATATGATGTGACACTCCATAACACATGTGACAAATGTGAGGTGACAATCACACTCGAGGTGTGACATATGTCAGGTGACACTGCCACATGTGTTGAAGTAGAAATGGTGTGACCAATAACAGGCACAATGTGACTGACATTTTTGGATAATTGCATGTTATGACACACATGAGGTGACAATCACTCAGGCATTATGACAGGTGTGATGTGACAATCATAAGAGGCTTGTGACAGATGTGTGGTGACAATCACATGCCAATTGTGACAGGGTGAGCTGATACACACCTGGGTTGTGCCTGAAGTTATGTGACATTCTCATGTGTAATGACATATACTGTGTGATACTCTGTAATGCATGTGACAAATGTGAGGTGACAATCACAGTCTTGGTGTGACAGATGTCATGTGACACTGCCATGTGTGTTGAGACAGAAATGGCATGACAGTCACAGGCTCAATGTGACAGATATGATGTGACAGTTGTGCATGATGACACAGAGGAGGTGACAATCACAAGGGCACAGTGACAGCAGTGATGTGACCCACAGAAGCAGTGTGTGTGAAAACCCACATGCTGGTTGTGACTATGTGAGATGACACACAAGGGGCTTGTGCCTGATGTGATATGACACTGTCATGTGTGATGACAGATATGATGTGACACTCCATAAAGCACATGACAAATGTGAGGTGACAATCACACTCTTGGTGTGACAGATGTCATGTGACACTGACATGTGTGTTGAGACAAATAGGTGACAGCCACAGGCATGATGTGACAGATATGTGACACTTGCCTGTTATGACACAGATGAGGTGACAATCACATGGGCATGGTGACAGTTTGGATGGGACACACATAAGTGGTGTGTGACAGCTGTGTGGTGTCAACCACTTGCTGGTTGTGACCATGTGAGGTGACACACAAGTGGGTTGTGCCTGATGTGCTATGACACACTCATGTGATGGGACACATATGACATGACACTCCAGAAGTCATGTGACAAATGTGATGTGCTAATCACACTCTTGTTGAGACAGATGTCAGGTAACACTGCCATGTGTGTCGAGACAGAAATAGTGTGACCCTAACAGGCACAATGGGACTGAAATGTTGTGACACTTGCACATTATGACACCCATGAGGTGACAATCACACAGGCATTGGGACAGGTGTGATGTGACAATCATGAGTCTTGTGACCGATGTGTGGTGACATTGACATGCCAATTGTGACCATGTGGGGTGACACACAAGTGAATTTGGAACTGTTGTGATGTGACACACGCATGTGCAATGTGACTGGTGTGATGTGACACTCCTGGGAGGCATGTGACTAATATGAGGGGACAATCACACTCTGTGTGTCACAGGAGTCAGGTGACACTCTCAAGTGTGTTGAGACCCATGTGATGTGACAATCACATGTGCAATGACACAGGTATGATGTGACCCTTGGGCATTAAGACACATGAGGTGACAAATACATGAACATTGTGACAGTTGTGATGTGACCGTCATAAGCAGCTTGTGACAGATGTGTGGTGACAATCACATGCCAGTTGTGACCATGTGAGGTGACACACAAGTGGGCTGTGCCTGATGTGATATGACACTCTCATGTGTGATGACAGATAGGATGTGTCACTCTGTAAAGCATGTGCCAAATGTGAGGTAACACACTATGGGTGTAACAGATGTCAGATGACACTGCCACATTTGTTGAGGCAGAAATGCTGTGACAATAACAGACATGATGTGACTGATATGTTATGGCACTTGCGTGTTACAACACAGGTGATGTGACAATCACATGGGCCTTGTAACAGTTTTGATGTGACACACATAAGCATGTGTGACACATGTGTGGTGATCACGTGAGGTGACACACAAATGGCTTGTGCTTGATGTGATATGACTCTCATGTGTGATGACAGGTATGATGCGATGCTCTGTAAAGCAAGTGACAATGTGAGGTGACACACAAGTTGATTGGAACTGATCTGATGTGACACACACATGTGTGATATGAGAGGTATGATGTGACACTCCTGCATGGCATGTGACTTATATGAGGTGACAATCACTCTCTGGGTGTGACACATGTCAGGAGACACTCTCATGCATGTTGAGACAGATGTGATATGACAATCACAGGTGCAATGCGACACATATGATGGGGCATTTGCATGTTAAGATACATGTGGGATGACAACCACAGAAGCGTTGTGACAGTTGTGATGTGACAATCATAAATGGCTTGGGACAAATGAGTGGTGACAATCGTATGCTGATTGTGACCTTCTGAGTTGACATGCATGTGGGTTGTGATGGACATGATGTGACATGCACATGTGAAGTGACAGGTATGCTGTAATGCTTCTGGAAGTCTTCTGACAAATTGAGGTCACAATAACACTCTGAGTGTGACAGGTATCAGGTGACAATGCCACATGTGTTGAGACAGAAATGATATGAGAGCCACAGGCATGATGTGATAGCTATGATGTGACACTTGCCTCTTAAGACACATGGTGAGGTAACAATCACATGAGTGTTGTGACAGTTGTGATGTGACACACATAAGCAATGTGTGACAGGTGTGTGATGACAACCACATGCTGGTTGTGACCATGTGAGGTGACACAAGTGGGTTGTACCTGATGAGATATGACACTCTCACATGTGATGCGACAGATATGATGTGACACTCTGGAAGGCATTTGACACATGTGATGTGACACTCACACTCAGGGTATGACAGATGTCAGATGACACACCCACATGGGCTGAGACAGAAGTGACGTGATAATCATAAGTGTGATGGGATAGATACGATATAATGCTTTCATGTTATGACACATGTGAGGTAACGGCCACATGGGTGTGGTGACAGTTGTGATATGACACTGATAAGAGGCTTGTGACAGATGTGTGGTGACAATCATATGCCAGTGGTGAACACATGAGGTGACAAATGGGTGGTGATGGATGTGACGTGACAGTCCCATATGTGATGTGACAGGGAAACATGACACTTTGTAAGGCACCTGACAAATGGGAGGTGACAAACACACTCTGGGTGTGACAGATGCCAGGTGACACTGCCACATGTGTTGAGACAGAAATGATGCGAGAGTCACAGGCACGATGTGACAGATATGATGTGACACGTGCATTCTGACATAGGAGAAGTGACAGTCACATGGGTGTTATAACAGTTTTGATGTAACACACAGAAGTATGTGTGACAGATGTGTGGTGACAATCATATGCCAATTGTGACAATGGGAGGTGACACACAACTGGGTTGGATCTGATGTGATGTGACAATCACATGTGCAATGTGACAGGTATGATGTGACAGTTGTGCGTGAAGACACATGTGAGGTGACAGTCACTTGAGCATTGTGACAGTTGTGATGTGAGACTCATAAGTGGCTTGTGACCAGTGTGTGGTGACAATCATATGCAGATTGTGACCATCTGAGATCACATACATATGGGTTTTGACTGATGTGATGTGACCTGCACATGTCAGAGGTGACAGGGATGATGTGACACTCCCAGAAGACGTGTGACAAGTGTGAGGTGACAATCACACTGTGGGTGTGACAGATATCAGGTGACACTGCCACGTGTGTTGAGACAGAAATGATGTGATGATCACAGGCATGATATGAGAGATATGATGTGACACTTGCATATTATAACACAGATGAGGTGACAATCACATGGGCATTGTAACAGATTTGACGTGACCCACATAAGCATGTGTGACAGATGTGTGGTGACAATAACATGTGGGTTGTGACCATGTGAGGTGACACACAAGTGGGTTGTGCCTCATGTGATATTTCACTCCCATGTGTAATGTGACAGATATGATGTGACACTCCATAACACATGTGACAAATGTGAGGTGACAATCACACTCGAGGTGTGACATATGTCAGGTGACACTGCCACATGTGTTGAAGTAGAAGTGGTGTGACCAATAACAGGCACAATGTGACTGACATTTTTGGATAATTGCATGTTATGACACACATGAGGTGACAATCACTCAGGCATTATGACAGGTGTGATGTGACAATCATAAGAGGCTTGTGACAGATGTGTGGTGACAATCACATGCCAATTGTGACAGGGTGAGCTGATACACACCTGGGTTGTGCCTGAAGTTATGTGACATTCTCATGTGTAATGACATATACTGTGTGATACTCTGTAATGCATGTGACAAATGTGAGGTGACAATCACAGTCTTGGTGTGACAGATGTCATGTGACACTGCCATGTGTGTTGAGACAGAAATGGCATGACAGTCACAGGCTCAATGTGACAGATATGATGTGACAGTTGTGCATGATGACACAGAGGAGGTGACAATCACAAGGGCACAGTGACAGCAGTGATGTGACCCACAGAAGCAGTGTGTGTGAAAACCCACATGCTGGTTGTGACTATGTGAGATGACACACAAGGGGCTTGTGCCTGATGTGATATGACACTGTCATGTGTGATGACAGATATGATGTGACACTCCATAAAGCACATGACAAATGTGAGGTGACAATCACACTCTTGGTGTGACAGATGTCATGTGACACTGACATGTGTGTTGAGACAAATAGGTGACAGCCACAGGCATGATGTGACAGATATGTGACACTTGCCTGTTATGACACAGATGAGGTGACAATCACATGGGCATGGTGACAGTTTGGATGTGACACACATAAGTGGTGTGTGACAGCTGTGTGGTGTCAACCACTTGCTGGTTGTGACCATGTGAGGTGACACACAAGTGGGTTGTGCCTGATGTGCTATGACACACTCATGTGATGGGACACATATGACATGACACTCCAGAAGTCATGTGACAAATGTGATGTGCTAATCACACTCTTGTTGAGACAGATGTCAGGTAACACTGCCATGTGTGTCGAGACAGAAATAGTGTGACCCTAACAGGCACAATGGGACTGAAATGTTGTGACACTTGCACATTATGACACCCATGAGGTGACAATCACACAGGCATTGGGACAGGTGTGATGTGACAATCATGAGTCTTGTGACCGATGTGTGGTGACATTGACATGCCAATTGTGACCATGTGGGGTGACACACAAGTGAATTTGGAACTGTTGTGATGTGACACACGCATGTGCAATGTGACTGGTGTGATGTGACACTCCTGGGAGGCATGTGACTAATATGAGGGGACAATCACACTCTGTGTGTCACAGGAGTCAGGTGACACTCTCAAGTGTGTTGAGACCCATGTGATGTGACAATCACATGTGCAATGACACAGGTATGATGTGACCCTTGGGCATTAAGACACATGAGGTGACAAATACATGAACATTGTGACAGTTGTGATGTGACCGTCATAAGCAGCTTGTGACAGATGTGCGGTGACAATCACATGCCAGTTGTGACCATGTGAGGTGACACACAAGTGGGCTGTGCCTGATGTGATATGACACTCTCATGTGTGATGACAGATAGGATGTGTCACTCTGTAAAGCATGTGCCAAATGTGAGGTAACACACTATGGGTGTAACAGATGTCAGATGACACTGCCACATTTGTTGAGGCAGAAATGCTGTGACAATAACAGACATGATGTGACTGATATGTTATGGCACTTGCGTGTTACAACACAGGTGATGTGACAATCACATGGGCCTTGTAACAGTTTTGATGTGACACACATAAGCATGTGTGACACATGTGTGGTGATCACGTGAGGTGACACACAAATGGCTTGTGCTTGATGTGATATGACTCTCATGTGTGATGACAGGTATGATGCGATGCTCTGTAAAGCAAGTGACAATGTGAGGTGACACACAAGTTGATTGGAACTGATCTGATGTGACACACACATGTGTGATATGAGAGGTATGATGTGACACCCCTGCATGGCATGTGACTTATATGAGGTGACAATCACTCTCTGGGTGTGACACATGTCAGGAGACACTCTCATGCATGTTGAGACAGATGTGATATGACAATCACAGGTGCAATGCGACACATATGATGGGGCATTTGCATGTTAAGATACATGTGGGATGACAACCACAGAAGCGTTGTGACAGTTGTGATGTGACAATCATAAATGGCTTGGGACAAATGAGTGGTGACAATCGTATGCTGATTGTGACCTTCTGAGTTGACATGCATGTGGGTTGTGATGGACATGATGTGACATGCACATGTGAAGTGACAGGTATGCTGTAATGCTTCTGGAAGTCTTCTGACAAATTGAGGTCACAATAACACTCTGAGTGTGACAGGTATCAGGTGACAATGCCACATGTGTTGAGACAGAAATGATATGAGAGCCACAGGCATGATGTGATAGCTATGATGTGACACTTGCCTCTTAAGACACATGGTGAGGTAACAATCACATGAGTGTTGTGACAGTTGTGATGTGACACACATAAGCAATGTGTGACAGGTGTGTGATGACAACCACATGCTGGTTGTGACCATGTGAGGTGACACAAGTGGGTTGTACCTGATGAGATATGACACTCTCACATGTGATGCAACAGATATGATGTGACACTCTGGAAGGCATTTGACACATGTGATGTGACACTCACACTCAGGGTATGACAGATGTCAGATGACACACCCACATGGGCTGAGACAGAAGTGACGTGATAATCATAAGTGTGATGGGATAGATACGATATAATGCTTTCATGTTATGACACATGTGAGGTAACGGCCACATGGGTGTGGTGACAGTTGTGATATGACACTGATAAGAGGCTTGTGACAGATGTGTGGTGACAATCATATGCCAGTGGTGAACACATGAGGTGACAAATGGGTGGTGATGGATGTGACGTGACAGTCCCATATGTGATGTGACAGGGAAACATGACACTTTGTAAGGCACCTGACAAATGGGAGGTGACAAACACACTCTGGGTGTGACAGATGCCAGGTGACACTGCCACATGTGTTGAGACAGAAATGATGCGAGAGTCACAGGCACGATGTGACAGATATGATGTGACACGTGCATTCTGACATAGGAGAAGTGACAGTCACATGGGTGTTATAACAGTTTTGATGTAACACACAGAAGTATGTGTGACAGATGTGTGGTGACAATCATATGCCAATTGTGACAATGGGAGGTGACACACAACTGGGTTGGATCTGATGTGATGTGACAATCACATGTGCAATGTGACAGGTATGATGTGACAGTTGTGCGTGAAGACACATGTGAGGTGACAGTCACTTGAGCATTGTGACAGTTGTGATGTGAGACTCATAAGTGGCTTGTGACCAGTGTGTGGTGACAATCATATGCAGATTGTGACCATCTGAGATCACATACATATGGGTTTTGACTGATGTGATGTGACATGCACATGTCAGAGGTGACAGGGATGATGTGACACTCCCAGAAGACGTGTGACAAGTGTGAGGTGACAATCACACTGTGGGTGTGACAGATATCAGGTGACACTGCCATGTGTGTTGAGACAGAAATGATGTGATGATCACAGGCATGATATGAGAGATATGATGTGACACTTGCATATTATAACACAGATGAGGTGACAATCACATGGGCATTGTAACAGATTTGACGTGACCCACATAAGCATGTGTGACAGATGTGTGGTGACAATAACATGTGGGTTGTGACCATGTGAGGTGACACACAAGTGGGTTGTGCCTCATGTGATATTTCACTCCCATGTGTAATGTGACAGATATGATGTGACACTCCATAACACATGTGACAAATGTGAGGTGACAATCACACTCGAGGTGTGACATATGTCAGGTGACACTGCCACATGTGTTGAAGTAGAAATGGTGTGACCAATAACAGGCACAATGTGACTGACATTTTTGGATAATTGCATGTTATGACACACATGAGGTGACAATCACTCAGGCATTATGACAGGTGTGATGTGACAATCATAAGAGGCTTGTGACAGATGTGTGGTGACAATCACATGCCAATTGTGACAGGGTGAGCTGATACACACGTGGGTTGTGCCTGAAGTTATGTGACATTCTCATGTGTAATGACATATACTGTGTGATACTCTGTAATGCATGTGACAAATGTGAGGTGACAATCACAGTCTTGGTGTGACAGATGTCATGTGACACTGCCATGTGTGTTGAGACAGAAATGGCATGACAGTCACAGGCTCAATGTGACAGATATGATGTGACAGTTGTGCATGATGACACAGAGGAGGTGACAATCACAAGGGCACAGTGACAGCAGTGATGTGACCCACATAAGCAGTGTGTGAGAAAACCCACATGCTGGTTGTGACTATGTGAGATGACACACAAGGGGCTTGTGCCTGATGTGATATGACACTGTCATGTGTGATGACAGATATGATGTGGCACTCCATAAAGCACATGACAAATGTGAGGTGACAATCACACTCTTGGTGTGACAGATGTCATGTGACACTGACATGTGTGTTGAGACAAATAGGTGACAGCCACAGGCATGATGTGACAGATATGTGACACTTGCCTGTTATGACACAGATGAGGTGACCATCACATGGGCATGGTGACAGTTTGGATGTGACACACATAAGTGGTGTGTGACAGCTGTGTGGTGTCAACCACTTGCTGGTTGTGACCATGTGAGGTGACACACAAGTGGGTTGTGCCTGATGTGCTATGACACACTCATGTGATGGGACACATATGACATGACACTCCAGAAGTCATGTGACACATGTGATGTGCTAATCACACTCTTGTTGAGACAGATGTCAGGTAACACTGCCATGTGTGTCGAGACAGAAATAGTGTGACCCTAACAGGCACAATGTGACTGAAATGTTGTGACACTTGCACATTATGACACCCATGAGGTGACAATCACACAGGCATTGGGACAGGTGTGATGTGACAATCATGAGTCTTGTGACCGATGTGTGGTGACATTGACATGCCAATTGTGACCATGTGAGGTGACACACAAGTGAATTTGGAACTGTTACGATGTGACACACGCATGTGCAATGTGACTGGTGTGATGTGACACTCCTGGGAGGCATGTGACTAATATGAGGGGACAATCACACTCTGTGTGTCACAGGAGTCAGGTGACACTCTCAAGTGTGTTGAGACCCATGTGATGTGACAATCACATGTGCAATGACACAGGTATGATGTGACCCTTGGGCATTAAGACACATGAGGTGACAAATACATGAACATTGTGACAGTTGTGATGTGACCGTCATAAGCAGCTTGTGACAGATGTGCGGTGACAATCACATGCCAGTTGTGACCATGTGAGGTGACACACAAGTGGGCTGTGCCTGATGTGATATGACACTCTCATGTGTGATGACAGATAGGATGTGTCACTCTGTAAAGCATGTGCCAAATGTGAGGTAACACACTATGGGTGTAACAGATGTCAGATGACACTGCCACATTTGTTGAGGCAGAAATGCTGTGACAATAACAGACATGATGTGACTGATATGTTATGGCACTTGCGTGTTACAACACACGTGATGTGACAATCACATGGGCCTTGTAACAGTTTTGATGTGACACACATAAGCATGTGTGACACATGTGTGGTGATCACGTGAG